>NW_026555338.1:25944159-26131603 GCF_029017545.1 Prosopis cineraria
GATTTAAGAAAGACATATCTAAGGAAGTTATAGAACGGTATTTCATGATGGACGATATATTTGAAACCATTTACTATCACCCAATCTTAAGTAAGATGCATACCTCTGTATAAGCTATATCATGCCGCGAGAAAACACAATAAACCAGATGATGACATCAAGGGCCAATTCAGGAGGAATTTCCACTTTCTGAACTGTTTTTTGTGACTTCATTTTCTAAAGCTTCCGCATCCTTATTGGACTCATTGCTAATATGTGTTTGTGCAATGTTTCCTGCAGATTTTACAAAGAAAATTACTAACATCAGAATGTAGCCGTTGGTGACACAGAAGGCAGACTTTTTGACAAAAATAAACAGCTCAAGATACAGTACATATATTCTAGAGTTCTACTTTTAGTATCATTATATGTTATACGCAGAGATCCCTTAAATGAATAGTATATTATATTATATCTCTTAAATTAGGCAGAGCACAAATCATCCTAATTATATTCATGGTTGGCATGAATCCCAATTTAAAAGAGTTATGCTCAATAAGGACGGATGAAAACTACATTTTGCATCTGATTACACTTTACCGTTTGTACTACCCTCTGTATTATAACTAGACCTCAAGTCTTGTGCATTACATGTAACCTAAGGAGAAAGCTACACTATTCATCGCTTATAAACAGTAAGGTTTGCAACAGATATATTAATATATAGATAGGCATTCCAAGTTGTATGGATATGCATACCGGGAGCCAGATGCAGGAAACTAACACAGCAAGTGCAAAGGCTGAAATTACAAAGCAGGGCAAGAAGAACGGGAACCTGTGAGCCATTTGTTTTGGGACATATATATATATATCAGCATATCAACAAGGAAAATCAAAATGAACAATGAAAGAAAAATTGAATAAAAAGGAAGCCAAAAAACTAATGTTTTTTTTTTTTTTTTTTGTCAAAAGCAAAAGCTATTGTTATTATTTAAAATCAGGACCAAGTATACTCACTTATCAAATAAGGAGCCTTCTGGAAATACATGTGGATATTTCTCTACTGGCTGCAATACCAAATTTCCAAATTATTAGAAGAACAATTGGTAAGTGCGCTCCTGGGCATGTTTCCACATACATGCAACGAACAGTTTGGGAAGTATGATGAATGAGAAGGCTTACAGACACCTGTAAACTCTCTCTCTCTCTCTCTCTCTAATAATAAGAAGAAGAAGATAGAGACCAACTATTGATAAAGAGCAAGGATAAGTTGATTACAATTACTTTAGATGACAATGAATTTAAATTGTAGATAGCGATAAACACCTAATCCATTAGAAATTCGGCTTTGGGTTTCTCAGCACAAAAAGAATCATCTCATGCCCCTCTGAAAAAGCCACCTGTTCTCAAGATCTAGTTTGCTGCACAGGGCAAGGAAAAAGTACCTGAGCCAAATAACCTCCCAATGCTGGACCAAGGACTAAAGCTATGCCCCAAGCTGAACTGAACTGAAACATATCACACAATCAAATTATCATAAATAACAAGTACATATAGGAACTATTAGTAGACCAAAGTAAACTATGCTTACAGTAGCGAGTCCTTGAGCCTGGTGTTCTTCTCGAAAGATTTCAGTGGCAAAAGCCTAGTGGCACTAAATGTTGTTACACAACAGAACAGGCTATTGTAAAGAAAAATAAAATGATGGACTGACTTCAAGTATGCAAATTCAACTTCTCATTGAGGCCTGGTGCTATCAAATGAAAATTTGAGTGAATTGATATTTAGACCTCAAAAGTCAAAAGATACACTCAATCCCAATTTGGTCTCCCGAAGTTTGAATGTCCCATTGACGTCCTCCAAAGAGCTTTCCATCTTCAATACCGTCCTCACAATAAGCCCTTTAAAAAAAGAACGAACAAAGTGGATGATATGGGTTAATGTGAAGTTAATAAGGCCATTAGATGCCCAATTATCTTCAACCTTGATACTGCAGCAAAACAGCATGGTGCGCTGTTATGTGCATGTTTTAAATGACGATTAGGCACTTAACGATCACATCAGGTCTTCATAAAGAAAAGTCACCCTTCTCTGTCAGTTATTTATTAACATGCTTATTGTGAAAACATTATTGAAGACAAGTTATCCTTTGAACAAGTAAAATGACACCTTAAAACTTTGGAGGACCAAATAGAGATAGTCTATCTTTTAATGACAAAAAAACAGTTCACTCAACAAACTGTTCCTATCTGGTACATCCATAAATGGTACCTTGATTGTCCCAAGTGAACCATTTAAGCTTCCAAGAAGAAATCTTGTGATAACAGCCATCCAAAAGCTCGTGCTTAGGCCAAATAGTGTGTTAAAAACAACACTGAACTCAAATCATAATCAATATCAATATGGATAACTTCATTGACATGGTATTGTAGAGAGGAATGACATAACGAAAGGGAAAAAAACAATGGATGAAGTAAGGAGAGAAACTACCAAGACAACCTTATTTTAACTAGTCTCAAAAAACTGACATACAATTAGTTAAAGAACTATTTATAGGAAGATCATTACAAGAACTAAAATAAAATAAATAAAGCAGAGAATACACAATCAAAATATATATAAAAGAAAAAAGTCCCAACATGAACTAATAATCACCGATTTTCTATGTATTTAACTCTCCTTTTTCGTGCCTGGAGTAAGTCTTCCATAATTTCATTTCTCCAAACAATATTTTTTTTATTCTCTATTATATTTTAGAGCTTAAAAGAAATCATCCAAATCAGGGGTAGTGTACTTACACTACTATAGTTCCTATGACTATAGTATATTTTCGACCATAACGATCAGCCACTATCCCCCAGGCTACAGATGTCAATCCTCTGCCAAGCATGAATGAAGAGCCTACAACATAATTCTTATGGAGATCAGCATTTTAAGATCTTATAAATCCCTCTAATAGACATCAATGGAATGGAAGGACTAAAAGGAACTTTACCTAGATAGCCAGCATAGGAGCCAATGTCTGCCTCCGTTTTTGCAACACCAAAATCTCTTACCTGCGAGTAATTTTCTTTTTTTTTTAATAATTCATCTTACACACTGGAGTATTGAGAATGCTCCTGGATGATCAAAAGTAAGAAGTAATATAGTTTATAAAGACTAACCAAAAGCTTTATTTCTTGAGTTATTTCATAAAGAACGTAGAAGGTAAAGCAATACTTTTAACAGTTCAAGTGATCAATTAGACCATTTGATAGCCTGCCTGAATTGAGATTTGTTGTAGCGGTCTCTTCTAGAGATAAATGTTCCTCAACATTTACCAAGGCACTACCCAGCTGCACTTCAACTAATACCATTTAGGATTATTCAAAGGGCAACACTTAAGTACTTAGCCCTATATACTTAATGTACTATATCATCCAACTAAATTAAAACAAGTGGATTTTAATGTGTTTATAATCTTAATGACAAGATTTGTTATAAAATAAATAAGATATAAATGATCCACATGTCTTGATTTAATTGTAAACAAGCATCTCAAGTACATAAAGCTAAGTATATAAGTTTTTCCCTTATTCAAATACATACGTTTTTCAACCATCCCACCAGTAAGTCATTCATGAAATTTCAAGAAATTAAATTCCCGTTTTAGTCAACAATAGTAGACTAGTAGGCGTCCCAAAAAAAAAAAAAAAATCTTACTGCTTGCACAAATTGCTCCCCCCCCCCCCCAAGCTACGAAGGAAATGAAGGGGGTGTATACTTATAGTTCATCATTTTTCAAAAAAACAAAAAGAAACGAAACAAGGATTATCTGCTAAAGTTTCTCCAGCTACAGACCAACAAATTGGAAGATGTAAATATAGACTAGACAGATTTTCTCATGCATTTGCATAAAGTTTAAGGAATGAGCCGCCATTATGAATAGTCCAACTTGTAAAAGATTTTTATTACGTATCGATACTTCAATATATTTATTCAAATGCCAAAATTTATTAGGAAAATAAAAAATATTAACCTCAAGAAAATTAATCAAATCAACTGCTTACTAGATTTTGTTCCCATCTTGAAGCAAGTGGCTGCCGCTTTCAAAACTTAATGTGCATATTAAAAATAAAGCATGAAAAATTGAAATTGAAATAATAAATCAAGGATATCCAAAAGGGGAAAAAATCCCATCTATGTATAACAAAAAAATTGGATCAAGAGGCACTCGCTTTCAATACCTGACGTGCACGTTAAAAAGGAGCAGGCACTTAATTTTTTTTTTATTAAATAAGGAGAAAATAAAACATAAAAAAAAAATTGATGTTGAACTTAATAATGTACAATATCCAAACACAAAAAAGAAAAAGAAAAATCTGCCATCCATGGCTATAATATAGCGCATCAAGAAGGTAGCAGTAAAGGCAAATGAAAAACCAAACTCACCATGAAATAAAGGAATGGAAAGATACATGTTATAGGCAGCGCTGTACAAAGCACAAGAAAAGAAAAACAAATGAGGTGCTCAACAAGAAAGGGAAAAAATGAAAAACAACATCAAACTAACTGATGACTAAAAAGTTTATGCACACAAATCGTGGGTGGAAAAAATCACATCGGGAGAACTACCTTTAAGTGAACTTGATAATGTTGAACCTTTGACCAAATAGTTGTATAAAAACATATACAGTTTGATAATAAATACTCGATTGAAAAAGAAAAAGTAAGCTTTTGTTTGTCTTGAAACTATTTCGTGACTTAAATCAGTCATCAAGGATTTCTCCTCTCTCCAAAAAAAGAAAGGAAGAAAAAACACGAACAATAATTAGATTTAGATTAATTTTGGGCTTTCAAACTGAGTGGAAGAATTAGAAAAACACCATAATATTCAAACAAAAGCCAAGAAGGTCTTCTTGAATTTAAAGGAACAATATGTTGCTATCACAAAATCGGGGGAAAAGATAATATAAATCAAAGGATTAGCTTATGAATTAAATTTTTTTCTGCTGAACTGAACCGAAGAACCAAGGGACTTCTCATTTCTTAAATTTCATAGGCAGCCAATGACCTCCGATTCAAATCAACCAAAGTTGAGAAGCCCATTATAATTTTGGAAAAATGACATGCAAGGACCTTGCTAGAGACATAAAGACAGTCAAATATCTCAAATTAAAAATAAAGTATTTTACGTCTAAAAAAACAACAAAATGCCCAAAAATTCGAATACAAAAATCGAAAGTTTAATTGTAAATAACGAAAGTAAAGAAGTCAGTTTATCTAAAGCTCCATTTTTGGATTCCCAAATTTCAGTCGAGCAGAGAGACATTTTGGTTCATATCATTTTTCTTTATGAATCAATAAAGAACCTTAGTCCTTAATTGTCATTTCTTAAATTAGGAGTTGAGTGGCGCGCTTCGTCCTTGTCATTTTCCCCATAATTTCACTACAAAGAAAACCTCTTCTCTTGTTGCCAATCACTACATGTGGTAGCAGTAGCACATATAGTCATATAGCGATCAAAATAGGTCAACGTAGTTCAAATTTCAAAAACATATGAATGAAGCACTTCAAGATCACATTGATTCTTCTGACCGGACAAAAATAAGTTTGAGAATGTTAGATTGTTAACTTAAATACTTACTGGCGCACATAGTTAGCATCCATATATAGAAAAGATACTTCACTGGTGATCCTCGGTTCATTTCTTTGGCTCGATCCACCTTACACCCTGGGCAGTTCTCGTAGTACCGAATCTTCAGCAATGGCTCTCTACTGCTGCTATCTTCATTATAATCGTCCGTCATATTCGATTTCCGCGAAATTCTGCTTCCTAAACATTTAGATTTTTTTTGCCCGATTCAGAAAACGCTAAAACCCTCCAGAAATTAAAATCAGAAGAAGACATCTGAGAAATAATGAGGGCGTTTTGCTTGTTTCCAAGACCACGGAAGCGAAGAACCAGAACGTGAGACGAAAACTAAAAGAAGAAACTTACAGAGTTCTGGAGAAATTGCTGGAGGAGATGGTGAAGAAGCTTGCTGTGTGTATTGGAGAAAACAATAGCATATGAAAGAAAGTCCATGGCGATGTATGATTGATTGGAGAGAAATAATAACAAATGGAAAGTTGATACTGTTTGAAAGAAAAATAATTGGAGACACTCCTCGAAGAATTAGTTCTTATCTAACTGTCGCAGAATCATTCAAAGACTCACGAGGACTTTCGCGCCACAACAAATTGACCCGCGCTATGCTCCGATTCTATTTTTTTTTAATATTTTAATATATTGAGTGGAAAATAAGGGGAGGAATGAGTGCAGGATTTCAAAGATCAATTCAATCTCAGTCTCCAAAAACTTCAAAATTTTAGTAGTAAAAATTTCATATTTGTATTAAGATACTAAAATTTAAAATTAATTAATTAATTTTAAACATGTGAAATGCTATGTCCAATATAAAATTTACAAAAGTCAAATTATTTATAAATCACCTATAAAGAGAAATTATTGCATAATCATAGTGCACATCATTATTTATATATTATCTAATAAAAATATGTCAGGTAAAATTCAATTTAATCTTTTATAATTATATCTTATTTATGTTATTTTTTATTATTTTAATTTATTATATTTTTTACTCTCCCTTCATTCATAATGATGTAAAAAGAGAAAATACTGGGAATTTAAAAAGGCACTCTATTTTCAAAAAAAAAAAATCACTAAAACTAAGAAAAAATCACAATCATTGACCCGTGAAAAACTTTTTAGTAAAAAATAAAAAAATCAAAATATTCTAATTTTAGATTGTAGGATCAGAGGGCTAAATTGTAAATAAATTCAAATGTAAAATGATAAAAATACCCTTTTTTTAAAAGTTAACCCCACAATCATGGTCGCTAATTTAAATAGTAAAGGTAGCCGGGTGGCCTAGGGAGCTTGCATCCATGATCCTTTGGCTACCTAAAAATATTATAGCCATCAAGTTACAAAGTCTGTTTAATCATACTACAAGTCGTTTTCTTTGATGGTCACCTTTTCCATTTAAGTTAATTGGTTACCGAAGCCAATGATTGTGGGGTTAAAAAAAAGGTACTTTTTGGGCTCGTTTGATTGTTGTTTTTAGTTTTTGTTTTCAAAAATTGTTTTATAAAACGATTTTAAAATTTGTTTTTGAGAACAAATAAAAAAAACTTATTTGATAATAGTAATTCAAAAATAGTTTTGTAAACTTATGAGATAGGTGATTTTTTTTTTTATCGAGACAAAATTACAATGTTTGTCATTAACGAGAACAATTATCATTTCTTGTTTTCCATTTTTCACTGAAAAACTAAAAAAAATGAATAAAAACAGTTAAAAATTGTTTTGGTTTTCTTGTATTTAAAAAAAATTTAAAACTGTTTTCAAAATAAAAATTTAAATATCATAACCAAACAAGTTTTTTTGTTTTAAAAATATTAAAATAAAAAACAATTTTTAAAAATAATAAACAAACAGGCTCGTCATTTTACACCCAAATTTATTTACTTTTTAGTACTCTAGACTTGCCATGTAAAATCAAAATGTTTTGGTCATTTTTTGTGAAAAAGTTGCTCTAAAGCTCCTTGATTTTTATTTTCCCAAAAAAAATATTAATTGAATTGATGTAATTTTATTAAAGAGAATATGAATGAGGTAATGCTCTTGATTTATGCAAAAAAATTTTCCAAAAAAAATATTTATCAGTATAATTATTTATTATTTTTTGAATTTATATTAACATAAATTGATTTTTTTAAAATTAGATGGACTCAATATAAAGATTGAAATAATATTGTAAAATTTACTTCAGGATTTAATTTTTATAAATAGGACAAAATACTGGAACAGCTTTTCATAGTCTATAACTCTATACCGCTCAAAATGAACTAGAAGGCGCAGGTGATAAAAGTGAATTTTTTTATTTAAAAAAAGACATAGTAGACCTTGTTTGTTTGATAATGAGGCTAATTAATTAAGATATATAATGAAATTTGAACATTATTAAAGTGATCAAATAGATAGAGTCAAAGATCTATGATAAAGTTGATATTGACTATTTATCCGACAAAATTAGCTGCTCTTCACGCTCTGCATAGTTGTCACATCACATATCATTCCATCAGTCGTGTAATTTAACAGCATTAATTTATTTTAAAATATTAAAAATGACTTAGATAAATTAACAAAACGTTAAATATTAAAATGAAATGATAGAGCGGGCTTGAGCTTGACCTTAAGTTTGAGCTTGACTTAGGTTTAAACTTGTTCACTCAAATTAATTTATCTCAAAAGATCAAATTAATAACTCCTTCAAATATATATAGGAATAAAAATTACATTATCATCTTAAAATATACTATTTGAAGTGATAAAGTGGGTTTGAATTAGGTAAAAAAAATGATTGAGTAGAGCTTAGTTGCTTTGTGTAATGAAATTGGAGTTAAAAGGGTAAAAATGTCTTAAGATTATTTTTTTTAGGGGCACTTAGTATTTTAAATTTTTTTTAGAATAATTTTATCATGAAACTTTAAAAAATCAAGTAATTTTGCTCTGTCATCAATGTTGACCATTAATTAATCGTGTGTTTAACTTTAACTATCACTTGGCTACCGTGTGACATTTTTAAAAAATTAAAAAAATATATATATACACATGGCTCTCTTATTCCTTAGTTATCTCCAGCTTTTCTTCTTACTCAATCATCTTCTCTTCCTCAATCGCTAGAGATTACACACGGACTTGATGAAATTGACGAGTGAGCATACCCAACTTCTCACACCCACTATTAATTAAAGTCGAAAATTCGGGCGGGTCGAGCCTATTCAGGCCAAGCCCAAATAGGCCCAGCCTGAATAAGCCCAAACCCAAACAGGCCCAACTCCTTGAAAAGCTCGAATAGCCAAGCTCAACCCAAATTCTTTCGGGCTTCGAGCGGCCCGAATACCCGAATTTAATTTTTAAAATTATTTTTAATTATTTTTTTTACTTTGAAATTAATTATTTTATTTTATAAAAAATATAAAATATATTTTTTTAAAACTTAAACGATGTCTAGGACTCAAATATATGGTATTTTAGTATAAAATGATCTAAAACTTAAAGAATTAATTAATATTTATTATATTTTATATATTTTTAAAAAATATAATTATTTTATTCGGATATTCGAGCCAAGCCCGAACCTGAACGAGCTTGGCCCGAATAGGCCTGAATATAAAAAAATATCATTTTTTTAAGCCCGGTCCTAAAATTTTTCGGGCCAATTCGGGCTAGCTCGTCGGGCTTGGCCCGAATTACCGGATTTACTATTAATCTTGTCTACATCCAATAATGCGAAGTTAGAAGAAGAGCTAGAATTTGAGACCATGGTTAGAATCACATGTGAATCTTTTTAAAAGTAATGATCAACAAATGATAATATTAATTGTAGTGCAAAATTTCACTCTTTTCAAAAGTTTAAGGTAACAAGTGTTTTTTTGTAAAAAAATGTCAATGTATTTTTGTCCGTTAACCCATAAAACTAAAGGAAAAATAATATAATTAAGTAAAAGGTAATTAAATTTGAATATTAATTATTGAAGTAATAAAGTAGATGAGGTCAAAGGAAAAAAAAAAAGTGATGCAATAGATATTGACAATTTGACATCAACAAGAAACTCATGAGAAATGTTACACTCATGGACTTACCGACAAACAGATTGAGTATTGAGTAAGTACCTAAAAATATTAATAAAATACAACAACTTTATTGCCTCTTTGATGAGACCATAGAATGTAAAAAAAAGAAAAAACACTATGATATGTCCCTATAGTTTCATGTCTTTTTGGTTTTAATCTCTGAAGTTTGTTTTCGTTGTTCCTGATTCCTATAGTTCCATGTCATTTTGACTTTAGTCCCTAAAGTTTGTTTTAATCCCTAATTACACCTAAAAAATACTGAGGTGTAATTAATATCATTAATTATTATGTAGAGATGTTACTCTTATGCTTAGTTGGCAATGAATTATAAGTCATTAGGTTTTTATTTTCCCTAGCCCATAAGATAAACTGCAGACATGAGCGAAAGGACTACTTCAAAGACATACGTTTAACTGCTTCAAATGGAAGACATAATGAGAAGATATGATCGATGAACTTAGGAGGAGATGCAAAGAGGAGAGCTAGGGTAGAGGAGACGCTGTGATGACTAATCGTGTAAGGTTTCTTAATTCCAGTTATGTACCAGCTAAGTATAAGAATAATACCTCTGCATAATAATTAATAGTGTTAATTACACCTCAGCATTTTTGACAACGTTAATAACAGGAGGGACTAAAGTTTTGGGCAACAGAAATTATAAGGACCAGGAACAACAAAAACAAATTTTAAAGACTAAAACCAAAACGAGATAAAACTATAGGGACCAAGAACAATGAAAACACAAAAACTAAAAAGATATGAAACTATAGGGACCTATCATAGTGTTTTCCTAAAAAAATATCATTTAGATCACTTGACCAAATTTAATTAAAAAGAAAGGCTGAGAAACTCTAAAATTTCACATGGTCTAAGATCACTATAATAAAATTAAAATGCTAAGGAAAATCAACTAGTTATCCCTACTGAAAGATAGTTCATTAATATAAGTTATTTGTTTCCTTATATACTGTTGTTTATTAACTAACATTAAGCTGTTCATTACCCTATTGTATGTTGTTTGTTCATTACTTTCAATTGATTTCATTTCGAGTATTTGTAACATCCCAATTTAAATTTTAATAGTTAATTTAGGTTAATAGAAATTTTAAAAAAATATTTAAAGGTAAGCAAATTAGTAGGAGATGATTATTAAATCTAACTTAGAATATAATTCTAAATTAAAATTAAACAAAAATTAAATTAAAATTAATTAAAAATAATAAAAAAATATTATTAAATTATTATTATTATAATAAAAAAAGAAAAGGTATTAAAAAAAAAGGAGGAAGAAGAAGAAGAAGAACGAGATTGCTTTCGACGGCCGCATAATGATTACATATAAAATAATAAAAAAAAAGAAAGAAAAGAGAGGAAAGAAGAAATAATAAAAAAAAGTGAGACCCACTAAATTTTTATAAAAACTCACCTGTTTCCTTCATTTCTTCATTCTTTCCTTCGTGCGTGAGCTGAGGCAGAGTGAGCGTGAGTCGCCGGTGTGGGAGATCTGAGTTTTTAATGTAAGAGTTTTTAATAGGATATTTAGGGTGTGATTTCAAGTTTTTCAAGACTAAGTAAGTATTCTAAAATTTTTTCTTAGTCATCCTCCCTCTTTGGTTTCTGAGTTTGTAGTGGTAAAAAATTTAAGATTTGGAAGAGGGATGAATTTATGTTGAATAAATATAGTTTTTGATGTTGCTAGTAGTATAATAAATATTCTAGAGTATAAATTTGTTGATGATCTTTGAATTTGTGGCTTATGGATCAAATTTTAAACTAGATTTTTATTAAATCTAAAAATATATATTGATTTATTGAGGTTTAGATGATTATTTGGGATGAGAAATGAATTTTATGACTATAGGATTATGATTCTAAGCTAGAGACTCAATTTTTAATTTTTAAGCATTTTATGTGCGAATTTATAAAATAAAAAGAAAATTTTGATAATAGAAATTAGTTTGGAAGTTGATTTTTAGATTATTAATGTTTATTGATAATTAAAAGAGGAGTTAAAAATTTTACTTAATAGTATTAACTCTAGATTTGTATTAAGATTGAGATTAGGAATTATGTTACATTTTAATTCTATTATTAGAATTATTTTATTAGTTTCAAAAATTGAAACTAATATTTATAAATAATATGTTATTTATAGATTGTATTATTGGTAAAGATTGTGGTGGGAGAGAAATTTTAAGGAATAATTTATTGAAAAAGCCACAAGGTAACCATGCTTTTAATTTGTAATTAGTGTTACTTCATGTTAATTGGGTGATTATTGAGAAAATTATGAATTTTGTAATATTGTATAATTGTGCAATATTATTATGAATTTGTTTGATTATTGTGGGAGGTGTTGGGAGACTTGCTATTGTTGTTGTATTTATGTGCCACGTGGTACGCCTCTATTGGAGCTCAACAGGTGGCTTGTAAGGGCTCGGGCTAATCTACCTTTGGCCGGGTAATTTAGCTCTGAGTGAGGGCTACGGCTCGAGGTTAATGGAGGGATATAATGATGGTTTGTTTGTGTGTATTGTAATATTTCTTATATTTTGTTGGAATTATATTATTTTTGGTTCCCACTTAATAAGCACACACTTAACTGTTTGTACACACTATCATACATTAGGATTGGTTACTGGGACTTTTGAGTCTTATTATGTGGTTAACAATTTTCAGGATAAGAGCCACGAGTGACACGTGGAGGAGTCCCAAAGGCTTAGTGGTATAGATCCACTGTCTCTTTTGGGTATTTGATTTATGATTTATAATGTGTTATATTGCCAATATTAGGGCTTTTTGTTTATTGACAATTATATGAATATATAAATGTAATTATGTCTTTCAAACTATTTATATTTTTGGTACACTTTGGATGACTGTAATTTTAATATTTGGTTTGCTTTGAATTTGTTAAAATGGCATGATTATGAGGCCAACTAACTGTGAGGCCAAATAACTGGCTTGTTTTGAAAATTAACTAAATTATTTATTTTACTTGTTGGGAGTATAAGGATGGACAAATGTGATTTAGCCTAATGGCATGTGGGAGGTAAAAATTTATCTGAAATGTTGTATTGTGCAAGTTTAAGCCAATTATAAAATAATGCTAGGTCCCAATTTGTGTTTGACGTTTGTGAATCAATTACTTTTCTTTATTTTCTAATATTAGTTTTATTTGCAAAATCATTTTCACCCAACCAAATGTGGCTTAGCTTAATTGAATTTACTTAGTCTTTTGCTTAAACATTGTTTTTAAACAAATTCTCAAGAGAATGATACTTTACTTATTTTATATTACTTGCTATGACTCGTACACTTGCGGTGAGCAACAATCATCATCATTAACATCTTGGACTTGAGATGTACAAGGAATCAGCATATTTAGTCTTTCACCATGTCATATCTATACTCTATAGCTTTTAAAAAATCCCTCATAAATTAAGTGTTCATATATCTCATTTATACTTAGCCGTCTCTCATTTAAATAGTTCCTACAAGGACAATAAAACCTTCTACTATCATCTTCAATATTGCTTTGAGCAAATCTAGAAACCTCTTAACTTCATTAGCATACTTTGCACTCGTTCGTTTGGCAATTATTCAATTACAAACCATGCCTAATTTGACTCCCTAAAACACAACAAAGCTTATAGATTATCACTAAATCTATTAGGATAAGGTTAAACAATAAGTTCTAAAATTTTTTTGATAGAGTCTTCTCTAAAAGTTAGACTCCCAATAATAATACAAGAAGAAAATAATACTATTTAAACAAAACAAAGTTGCATGCAATAATAAATGGCTTTAGGCCTCCTTTACTAGCACTCCACTAACGTACAGAAAATAAACTAGTCATGCAATCACTATAATTTAATTCACTATAATTCAATATTAAAAATAGGAAGCAAGTATGCTAACGCCATGAACAAATAAGTACGAGGGAAATATTAGACATTTTTACTTGGAAAAAAGTACATTATGCATTCACAATAATTTTCAATTTCAGTTGATAATTGTCAATTCTTTAAACAATAAAATTCTTTAAAGTTGACATCCCTTCTATCTAATAAATAGGAGAAGTCAATTCTATATGATTTGGCCCTTTCTATATAGAGAAAATGGCCGAAAAATAAGTTTTAAAAAAAAATTTAGTAGCATTTTCCTTAAAAGTTAGATTTTATAGTAATTTTACAATTAAAAGTATAACAACATAGTATAATGAATCACATTCTAGCCAACAACAAACCTAAGCTAACAATCCAAATACAAACTTTATTATCTAACTAAATTCAATTGACCTAAGCTAACAAATTTAACAATCAAGCTAACCAAATTTAACTAACCTAGGCTAACAAATTTAACAATTCATACACAAATATAACAATTCAAAAATTCTAAGAGACTTGGCACAGAACAATTCTAAGAGGCATTCTTAACAATTCAAAAACACCACAAGTTCAACTTGGCAACAGGGATATCATGTAGAATAATTCTAAGAGGTATGTTAACAAATAGCTCACATGCACAACTTAAACACAAGATATGCTAAACTATGGGAGACAAGTAGATTTACAAGCTCTATTTTTTTAATTTAATACCAATATCAAGCTCGCAGTCATATAAGCATATTTAAGCACAAAAGCTCACAAAATTAATTAACAAATTTTAGTGTTTACTCAAAGAATTGAAGCTTGAAGCTAGATAATGAAGCTCATAGATTGGAAATTTCCAGTGCTTCTATAAAATCAAACAACACACCTAGGTTGAAGCTCGAAGATCGAAGCACGATCGAACACAAAAGATTGAATCTAGAGAAGTAAAGCATGAAGCTTTGTGAATGTGACAAAGCTTAGTGAACACAAAAGATTCAAGTACACAAATGCGATGAAGCATGAACCATATGAGAACGATGGTTTTAGGGCAAGAGCACAAGATTCTAGATTTCAAGCTTTCAAGTGAGATGAACTGATTCTGGGTTTAAGGTAGCTATTTGGAACACTTTCAAGTGCACGTGTGAAGGAGATGGTGACAATGAACTGATACATAGAGACTTTTCAAAAATTTAATAGGTATAGCTAAATCAATTTAAATATACTAAAAAAAGAATTTTTTAAAAAATTGAAACACATCTAAACAAGTTCTAATCTATATCGGTTTAGGTATTAATTTCTAAACAGGTTACTCAAGGAACCAGTTCAGATAGCATCTCAGCCTTCCATTTATTTATGACAATGTTATTGCCTCCTATTTCTACACCATATGCACGTGAGTCAGTTTAGAAAAGGGGTTTAGAAAGAATTTTTTTTTATAATGTTGAATTATTCTGTTTCCATTATTATTCACTTCATAATGCTATATACTTTATTAAGGAAATAACAAAAAGAAAAGCCAAAAGCAATATGAGACTTCACCCTTACTTTCTTAAGATTGAGTAAGAACTCACCATTTTCAAATATAGAGACCGATAAAACATACAAAACTAAGCACTAATATGTGATACCATTTTGATAAGATGGATGGGTGAATTTCAATTGCATTGAAAAAATTTTATAGGATAAGACTAGACCAAGTGGTTTGATAGCTTAGTCCCATATTCAGCCCAACTTGAATAGATCTTGTCTAGTTTGGTCTTTTTCTGGCACGTGATTAGTTTTTTCCTAAACCGAACAAGACCAAGTTTTGTCAGGTTGGATTAGATTATTAGGTTTTTGGAAAACTCGAAAAGCCATATTTTAAAAGAGATGTGTAGTCCTTGTTATAAATTACTTGAAGAGTTATTAATTAGAGTAAAATACTCAAACCTTCCATCTGTTTTACTTTAATTACAGATACATTTCTTCTATTTTTGAAGCTTATGCAAATCAATCTCCCATAGTATGAACAGTTACAAAACACAAATATCCACTCTATTTTTAAGATTTTATTTTTGCCCACCCTGCCAATAGTTGATCATTAAGTCCCATTAATACCCCTATGTAAATATAAATATTGTTTAAAAATTATTCAAATAACCAAAAAAATAATGCATTTATTTTTACTTTTTTATTTATATTTTAAATTTTTTAATTATGTAAATGTATTTATTTAGTAATATTTTAAAAAAATTAAATACATAAAGAGGCTAAAATAATATACAAACAGATAGCAAAAAATTATGACATAAGAATTTAATATAATAAATTACTCAATATAATTTATATTTATTTTTCTTTAAATTTCATTTATTTTAACACAAAAGTGTAAATTATTTATTTAAATATTGAAATATTTATTTATTTATTTATTTTAAAAAAATTGGCAGAGAGAATAGACAATTAGATCATAAGAAAAAAATTAATACTTTTAAATTTGTTAACATAATTACAAAT
Source organism: Prosopis cineraria (assembly GCF_029017545.1). Classification (NCBI taxonomy): domain Eukaryota; kingdom Viridiplantae; phylum Streptophyta; class Magnoliopsida; order Fabales; family Fabaceae; genus Prosopis; species Prosopis cineraria. The sequence goes on from NW_026555338.1 coordinate 25,960,195, forward strand.
AAAAAAGTAAGTATTTTAAAATATTTAATATAATATTTTTAATATTGTTAGAAGATTTGATTAAAGTATAGTTTTTGAAAATAAAGAGAAAGTATCTGTAATTTTAGCAAAGCGAGAATGAGATCACTATATTTTAGTCAATTAATTAAGTTTTTTTAATATTACTTCTATTTAAAATTATTAATTATGCGAGAAAATGAGTGGAGGGGAATCGTTTTCCGTATCATCTCTTGTTATGGTTCTTTCTTGTTTGTAGTGAGGTTTCTTCGCTAAAGGTTTTATGTTGTTCTCTTTCATTTCTTCTGCGATGGAGCCTCCAAATGAAACTTTTTGGATATTAAGTAATATTCTAAAGTTTAAGTTTCAGACATACATCAATCGGCATTGGGATCTCGCAGGCATTGTTCAAGCTGTCCAATCCTTTAATAACTGCTACTGGAGGAGCCACTTCTCGACCCCTTTTTCTCCCTTTATTTAATTTGAATAAATAAATTTGTTAAAATAATAATATTTCAAATATGTCTGTAAAAAAAAGTTAATGAAATAGAGATATAGTTAAAATATATATATTTACTTTATTATTTTTGTTTAAATTTTTAAAAATAATTAGAATATATAAAAAATAAATTTCTGATTATTTCGATAAGCTATTTTAAATAGTTTCTAAATAAAAGCTGATGCAGTAGATAATAGAGAATGCTGTATTCTGAGAATTCAACCTCTAGTTTAGATTGCATTGGAACTAGATGTTCTTTTTTTTTCAGTTATTCTCAGTTGGGCTTCAAAAGAGCATGCCTACGCTTTCTCTGGCCCAAAAAATTGCACAAGTTGTTAATAAAATCTAACCACACCCTTTTAGGCCCGAGACTCAAACCCATGAATACTTTCTCATCTTATAATTAGTTTCTCAAACCCATCCCTTATTGAATGGTCCCAAAGCCCACATAACTTTTGTGTATTTTTTTAATTAGAATTAAAATTTCTAATCATACTATTACATATATAAATTACAGAGTACTTTAATTAAATATTTAAAATATAATAATAAGCTCAAAAGTATAATTAAAATAATATAAACTATACAAGTTCAAATTATCTATAATCCAAAATGTAAATATTCTCTAGTCATTATTATATCAATCTTCATTCAAAAATAAAACATGAGAATGTTTGAAGTTCTTCTAGGAGGAGATGGTGCTATTTCAGCAACCTCTCCAACATCTTCACCTAATATAAACATTTAACAAATTATTATTATCATATAATAATTCAAAACTTTAGGTAAATTATGTAAATAAAGTTAAAAGAATTATAAAGGCTTGAGAGTTGGCGTGAGCTTTTTTTTTTTTTTTGTAAGGCTTATAAAAGTAACAATTAAAAGACTTTTTATACTAAAATCCTTTTTTTTTTTGTCAAATGCAGCCCTTATTGATGGCTCTATCACTGTGGGAAGGCCCAACAAATATGACCAGCCGAAAATGCATCCCACCAATCTACTTTTGTTGCATAGAATCGTCAGATCCGGACTTATGAAGGCTGCCGACGAGTGAAGTGTAAACTCTATCATCAGGTGTGAGGCCCATCTTAATCATCTCATCATATAATTTAAAGGATTCTTCCTCTCTCCCCTCCTTGGACAAACCAGAAATAATTGCTGTGTAGGTCACAACATTTCCTTTTATACCCACCAAAGACATTTCCTTGAAAAGTTTCAGTGCCTCATCTACCCTGCCAGCAACACATTCCCCATGTATAAGTGATGTATATGTATAGACATCTGGCAGTAACCCCATTTGGGTCATTTCAAATCTTAGCTTATGAGCTTGCTCCACCTTCCCTTTCTTGCTATAACCATCTATAATGGTATTATATGAAAAATTATTAGGTACCACTCCCTTCTTATCCAAATCCCTAAACAACCTCACAGCTTCTTCAATATTCCCCTCCTTACAATATATGTCAATCAATATATTGAAACTCACCACATTAGGGGTCACTCCTTTTTCAACCATTTCAATCAGAAACTTCTTAGCTTCCTCATGCCTATTCAATTTACACAGCCCACTAGCAATGCTGGTGTAAGTGAAAGCATCTGCTTCAAATCCTTTGCTTTCCATGACAACTTTGAGCCTGAAAGCCTCGTCTATCATTCCTCTTTTACAATAACCATCTATTATTGTATTAAATATTACTATATTTACATCAATCCCCTTGTTTTGCATTTCTTTCACCAAGATTTCTGCTGCATCCATTTGGCCTGCTTTGCATACACCACTAATTATGGCCCCATAAGTGTGAGCACTAGGAACAATGCCTTTCTCAGCCAATTCATCAAACAAAGCAAATGCTCTTTCAAGATTCCCTTTTCTACAATTCCAATTTATCAATGAAGTGTACACATAAACATCTGGTTCTAACCCTCTTCCGCGCATGTTGTTGAACAGCTTTTCAGCTTCTTCAATGCTGCCAGAACTAGCATACCACTGTATCAAAAGATCACAGGTGATTAAATTATGGACAACTTGCCTCTTCTCCATCAAGTTCAATATCGCATTAATACCCTCTTGATCTTTTCTTGCAATGTATGCTTTCAACAATGTATTGTAAGTGACAACATTTGGTTCAACAATGCCTTTACCTGCCATCTCATCCATCAAAGCCTTGGCTCTTTCAACTTCCCTTGTATGACATAAGACATTTATTACAAGTGTCAAAGATTGAACTTTGATTTCAACCCTACCTGACTCAACCATCTTCCTAAAGAACCTCACCAATAGGTCTACCTCACCAAACCTTTTCAAAGCAAGTAAAAGCACAAAGCAAGACCTCTCCTCTATCACCAACCCATTTTCTTTCAAGTAATCATAGATTTCAAAAGCCTCTTCAAACATTCTATTATCTGCATACACCCTGAACAACATATCACACAGCTTTGCGAAAAAATGGGGATCTCTTTTATCAAAGAAAGCAATGATATCAAAAACAGGCTGACAAAGCTCCTCATCAGTCACAATACAATTCAAAATATTCTTCATTTCTGCGAACTTCTGAGCATGGTAGAGACTAGAAATGAGGCATGCATAGTCCTGAATGTCAGGCTTACAGGCACCAACGGAGTATTTTGCTTTGAAGAAGTTGAAAAAGGCTAAGCGTGATTGAGGTTGAAGGCAAGTGTTTGAGAGAACAAGGTGAGTGACATGGGGGTTGATGAATGAGCGCAAACAATGCAGTTCCGTAGCTTGTTGAAGATATTTAGAACCTGAACTGATATGGGTTTGAAAAATCCTCTGAGTACTTTCATGGTTGGATATGAAGGCGAAGTTTGAAGGGAGCAGCAAGCTCTTGTTCTTCAAAACCCTAGAGAAGGTCTTCAGAAACATCATACTTAACAGAAATTCCCAAATACCAAAACTGAGAGAACTTTATTTTTTTGGCCGGAACTAAATGAAGAACTTAATTTTGAGCAACACTATTCATTTCACAGATAGTTATTGTCTTGAATAAAGACATGCAGCTACCAGAAAAATACAGAATGAATCAAAACTAACAAATCCCTTGGACGCTTCTGATCAGAAAGTGAAAATGAAAGTGTCGCTGAAGTGAAGTAGAGGAATTTCAATGAGAGTAAACATTCTGATACTATCACATGGATCTTGACAAAATAGTTCAGGTTCTTTAGCTGCAAGCACACATACACATGTTACTAATAGAAATTACTCATGACGGATTCCCTAAACTACATAGATGACATGTTCAACAAGAAAAATATATAAGACTACTCACAAACCAGAATAGGCATGGCCATAGCAATCTTCCCTTCCCTTGCCTGCTTGCATAGTTTTCTTACCCAAGCCTGACATTTGAAATCATGAAAGATTACAGAGAAAATAAGATTAAAATGAAAACACAGCATTGAGTTTAATGAAGCAAGTAAATGAACAAAAAGGAAGGAAAATAAACAAGTAAAAGGCCAAAGAACTGAAGATCTAACATGAAGACAACAAGTGGATGTCACCTACTCTTTGCTAATGGCAGAATTACCAGAATGTCTCAAACAATGATCTGAAGTCAATCAAGCAAAGCAATGAGTATGCAAAGCGCTCCACCAAAACTAAGCAAAGGTAGAATAGTATTAACATAATATTCAACTTGATATAATGCATTCTTTTTTGCATATTGCAAGAAATTGTGAATGCTATTTTATTGTGAAACAAATAACTCATCCTCTGTTTCTTTAATAACCGTGATTATTGAGCATGCACTAAAACGAAACAAAAAATACAAGTTCCCCAAAACGCTTTTACCAAAAAGGCAAAGCTGGATAATCCACTCCATACTGGAGCACGACAACTTGACACAACATTAAACAACCAGGAAACGTTAATTCCTAAGTCTTTAAAAATAACGTATGCCGGTGCTAACTGTGATTTGAGCAAAGGAAAAGTAAAAATTATAAATACTTGCCATTCCAAGGGAGAAAGCACCATTTTATTGTTATTGTTTCATAAATCTCTGAATAAACAAAGATAAGGGGAAATAACGTTACAGGCAGACAAAGTTAAGCAAGACCACCAAAAAGCAATTATAGTACTTCAGGAATTTTTTCAATACCGATGTTGACTTAGCATAAATTTGAACTTGCTGATAATCATGATCATGCACGTTATTCAACTCTTAGTTTTAGTTTATAAATGGGTCAAAATATCATTACAAAAATGCCGCTTGGTTGCCGACAAATTCTGGCAGTAAGAATGATAGCCAACAAATCAAGTCCACTAATTGAACACTTTGCATCAGCCCTGAGAGCATGTTCAAAATCAGAAAAAGTTTCAAAATGGCTAATACCCAGAATATTCCCAAGACAACACCTTCTCATAAAGTCAACACCACATGAGTAATTTTAGAGTAACACAACAAATGATGTAAAGAAAAATGGGGAGAAACCGAAAAGTAAAGGAGGGTAAGGATAATCCGAAGAGAATAAGTTCCGATTGAAGTTTTAGTGAAGCAGAGCGAAGGGTAATCAGTGAATTCCGAAGTGAGATTGCACTTTAAAGCATCCGCCGCCGCTCGGAAAACCAAGAGATGCAGCGGAGTAAAGCAAAGGCCAAAGGAGAAGTGAAGAAGGCCCAGTCGTGGAGTTCGAACTCGCCGCGCGTTGCGAGAGTTAAGGGCACTTCATTCAAATTAAACGACGTCGTTTCAACATATTGCAAGGAAAGGAAGTGGCAGAGCAAGAAGAGAATAGAATGCGAGCACCTGGTAAGGCGCCGCCGACGATCAGCTTTGGCCTTTGGGGACGGAGAGGGAGAGCCGACGAGGGACGGAGGGAGATGAGGCGAGGCCGCAGGCCCAAAGGCCAAAGCTTTTCACTTTCGACTTGAAAGTCTCTGGTTTTCAAGCCCAAAAGCCCGTTACAATAAAATCCATCATTCTGTCAAGCTTTGACTTTTGTTGATTAGATTAAGGAACGGACGCGAAAGTCCATTTTATTTTTTATTTTAAAATTTTTTAAAAAATAATATTTATAGTTATAATATTATATATTATTTTTAAAAATGTAAATTATAATATTTAAAAATAATTTCAAAATATAAACATATATTTTTTAATAGTTGTTCAATTTAACAATTAAGAATACTTTATTTCTAGATGTAAAACAAAAAATAAATCTAAATGAGCCACTTGAGTCCTAGTTCATTTTTACACAGGTTTATGAAACTGAATTTACAAACTCAATTATACAAAATATTCTCAATATTTTTAAGTTTAAAAATTTATAAAAATAAGTTTAAATGAGCAACTCATTAAATCTAATTGTTTACCTGACTTTACATTTAGCCCATATTTTTTATCATTAACAAAACACTTCCAACCTGTTGGGGTATGGATGAACTGTGGGTTACTTGCTCACAGCTTGTAGAAATAATGTTTGTATTTCTTTTTTTTTTTTCCTTCTGACTTGTTTATATGAATTTTGTCTGCTTTCATTAAGAATATACAACTTTTTTTATTTTTTTGGAATCCAAGGGTTTTCTTCAAGTCATCATGGACATGGACAGAGTAACTTGATTCTCATTCTTTCCGACCTGAAAATGCTCGAGCATCCCAAGAAAAAAGGAAAATAAACGAATTTAACCTTAATACAACATTAAATATAAATTAATTTTAACATTATTAATAATAATAAATTAAAAAAAGGTAAAAATTTAAATACACATTTTATTATAAAAATAAAATCATTTAAAATAATGATATGTAAATTATTTTAAATTGAATTGATATAATTTTATTGACTGAATTATTAATATTAATAATATATTTAAATATTTGTTATAGTATTTGGATTTTTTGTTTTTTTTGTTTTTTTTCTCTTTGTCCCTCCAAATCTCCAATCATTAATCATTTGTTCTTTAATGTAATGATTTGATTTGATGTGTGATGTACCATTATTTGTTCAAATTCAAATATTATAAAGTTTATAATTTGACTAAACATGGTCGGCGAAAAAAATATTAGACTAAGCATAACTATTAAAATTTTTCTATTTATAAGATTTGGATCATCCTTATTAATTAAAAAAATTAAATCTCTTTTGTTCAACTCAACTACTCGATTAATTATTTTTAAAATTAATCCATCAAAAAATTATTTTTTAAATTAAAAGACAATCAAATTCTTAGGTTTATAAATATATTTTCTAATATTTAGGTTAATATTTATAAAAATTCAACAATTAAAAACAACTTGTTGATCTTTGGAGTCGGGCATCAGGCAAGGGCCTTGCCCTACTTATGCATACTCTGGGCATGTGCAACCTTTTATTGTAATATGTTGAATTTATTTATTTACTTTATTATTTAATATTATAATATTATTTTTATAATATAGTAAATCTTAAGTGTTGGAATAGAGATATAAAGATAAAAGAGGCGAGAAAAGTGTGGAAAGTGGAAAATGAGGAGGAGGAAAGCCAACTCACAATAACTTACTATTTTTTTCATATTTAAATGTAAGAAAATGTTAATTAATAAGTTAGTTAAACATAATAATTATATTTTAAGCTAAAAAATTAGGACTAAAATAGCAGTGTAACTATCTTTCGCATGTGATGTGAAGAAATTGAATCTATTTGTGGAAAAACCTCTAATTTTATAAAGGACAATTTGGAAAAAAAATTGAAGTTTATAATTTTACTTTTACAAAATAAATAAATAAATAAAGCATATGATGCAAACAAGGGAGCATATGCAATAGGGGTGAAAATAAGTTAGATCGAATCAGATATTGGCTAAATAGGTTTGAGCTTATGTGTTACGCTAAAAGCCTGAAGCTTGCATAAACATTGACATATATTTTGAATTCTCTCATCATTATGTTTATCAACGAGAGAAATGAGCATGAAAACAAAGGGAACGAGGTTTTGCTATTGGTAGAATTACTCATACAACCTCATCATCTGGAGAACTTTACTACCTCAAAATTCTATTAACAAAAGTCATAGGTCCTTCTTCATACGGTGCAATTAAAACTGTTGATGGAGTAATCTGTAAGACTTTTAAAGATGCCTACTTTATGATGGGGTTATTAAATGATGACAAAGAATACATAAATGCAATACATGAAGCTGCAACTTGAGCTTCAGGAATATTGTTGAGAAAAATGTTTGCGAGTATGCTACTCTATTCTTCCTTGAGTCATCCTAACTTTGTATGGAATAACACTTTCAAGGTATTGTCAAAAGATTTATTATGTATCTCCAAAAATTATCTAAGTTTATCAGGTAAATAAAATATTATCTTTTACATTACTATCAAATAGCATGACTTGTGCATGATTTTACCAAATCATTAAAATTGTCTTTGACTTACAGTAGTTGATGTGCCAATCTTTGAAAAGGAACAAGTTGTACCATGTAAAATTAATTCACTCCTACAGAGTAATAGGAAATGTCTTCAAGAATATCCTTCTTTACCATTGCCTCAAGGAGCTTGAGCAATTGATACGACCAACTATCTCATTCTATAAGAATTGAACTATGATTGAAATAGCTTGCATTTAGAAGCTGCAAGGCTAATTAGTTTATTTGACTAAGATCAAAAATGTGTATACAATAGTGTTATGCCCTCACTATCTTCCCCAAATGGAAGTTTTTTCTTTGTTTATGGTTATGGAGGCACAGGAAAAACATTCTTGTGGAATACCTGGATCCTCAACATGCTCTATCACCTCGAGCCACATCTTAAGCAACTTTAGTTGGATCCATAAGGATTGGCTCAAGAATGAAAGAGGTAGAGGAAGTGACCATTCGAGGGCCTAGGAGCTGGGACTCCATCTCTCTATGTTAAAGGGGACTCACCTTACCGTTTTCAGATTCTACTGACAAGATCATCATCCATTATGCTTGTGCATGTGCTTTCCCTTCTAAGGAGTAGGACCAGCTGAAAAAGAATAGAGGAAGGTTGATCAAAGGGAGGAAGCATTGTCTTCTTCCTTCTCTTAGCATCAGGTAAAGGAGACAAAACTCGCTTCCTCTTGTTAAGACCATCTCCTTTATCTGGGTAACTCAAGGAAGGGATCTTCTTAGTCGTAGACTTCTTTGGGACTAAGACTTAGGGGGATGCATCATCTTAATCCATCCCTTGGACCACAGTCCTCAGCAGGGGGTCGTCTAGGTCTCTGAAATAGCAGGGGCATCAATGTTTTCCCTCAAAAATGTCATCAGCACATGAGATCGTGTCCAATCATGGCCTACAAAAAGTAAAAATAAGGTTAGACTTTAGCATAAGGGAAGATAAAGGAAAGGTAAATTGAATACAGGAGATAATACTTACTGGTATGGCTCGTTATTATGCGTCTAAAGCGCTGAGGCCATCATTTATTAAAGCAATGGCAGGGGTCTCTATCTACAAGCTCTACTTTGCACTGTCATTTAGTGGTATGCAAGATAGTTATCTGGTCGATAGCCTCCCGATCTAGCAATTCCATATTGATCTGGGGGGTAGCCCTTGAGGGATGCACTGGCTCAATTCAAACTAGCCCACCACTAATTGAGGATGATACGACTCTAAATAGACCTTTAAAAACTTGGAGGAAAAACCAGTATATGATAGCCATATCTTTCTAGGGGTAGTAGCTGAGAGGAAAACCTCATCCCTTGGTAATTTGGCGGGGTTATTCTTCTGGTCCACCAGATATTTATACCAAATAGGAAGATAGCAGTCTAGAATGTGTAAAGCCTTCAAGTTCCTTCCTGAGGACTAGCTCTACTAACTAAAAAACTTAAAAAAGTTCTTTGAGTCGATCAGCGGTTGACCACTTAAAAGGCAGGTGAAAAAGTGGTTAGTGTGAAAATTGTTAGGAAAGGGCTCTTGTCGAAAAAGGGAGAAGTAGGTCATCATCCACAGCTGTAGAAACCAAACCGGCCCATGGAAGTTGTTGAAAGGCTTCTTCATCAATGACTCCCTCATGCCATCATAAAGGTGGCACAAAAACATCATCCCCAAGGCTATCTGATTGCCATAAAGAAGAGACTTGGCAATCCTCATATGTAGCTACATAGGCTTCCCTTCCCTCGAGGCCAATATCCATTAACTCAATAAGATCCAGATGAAGATCAGATGCTCCATAAGGGTAACGAGCTCGTTGATTGGCTTTTCAGAGAACAGCTCCATGATCTTTATATAAGAGCTCGCATTCCTAATCTTACTCTCCAGATCAGCTAAGAGAATGGTGTAGGAGTCATACTTCTTGGGGATTGCATAGAAGTTCTCCTCCCCGATGATGGGCAGTCCTAAGAACATGAAAATGTCTCATAAGGTAACGGACATAGGGCTCAACTCAAATATGAAGGCATTGCAGCCTAGAGCTTAAAAACTTAAGAGGGCCATCAAAAGCTTGATCGAGATGTCAACATTAGCAGGGACAGTTGAATTAAGTCATAAAGACCCATCTCCTTCCATTGAGGTACATATGTCTGCTTCTACCACCTCGCCCAGTTGACTCAAGCACGAGGCGACCGGGGCTAATTCCTGAGCTTTTTGTAGGATGACTCAAGAAAAGGCAAGGTCATCCGAGCTAGAATCAAGTTTCTAACTGAGGTCAGCAGCCATAGATTTAGTTGAGTAAGGGCCATCACTTCAGACAGGTTAGGAGAAATCATCAGATAATCGATGTCACTCTTATTAGAGACTTGAAAACTCTAAGAAGAAGTACTGGAAAGAAAATAAGAACAGTTAGTATATTTTCCCAATAAAACAGAAGGGCTGAATAGAAGAAGTAAAAAACTTACCAGAAAGTGATAGAATCATGGAATGAAGAATCCTCCTGTAAAGAAAATAAACAACTATTAGAATAAGGAACCAATCTTGGGGAAATAAGGGTTTCAACTACTAAATGTGTATCGTCACAAGCCCACCAAGTAAGGTAACAAGATTCTGGATAATTGCCAGAGAATCAGGAAGACTTTCGATGGATGTGAAAGATAGAGTGACAGTAGAGGCAAAAGGGAGATTAGAGTAAGGGAGCAAATACTTGAATGTCAAAAAATGGTAGAAAGGCAAGAGAAGTGACCAGAAAAAGAAATGAGTTTATATTAATAAAGGATGCTTAAAAACAAACTGACATTTTAATTTTTTCAAACGTGCCACAGGACTTACGTTATCAGCCACTGGCACGCGAGAGGCATTATTTAGGCTAAAATATGAAATATCGCTCAGATAGATCACAAGGTTAATTGGACTGAGTAACTAAAGTGTCAGGCCTAATAAAAACAAAAGGGCTAACCCTGATGCTCGACAAAGGCCACAATAAATAAATATACCAAAATTTCATCAGTTGTAAACATTGGACTGTTAGCACAAAAAAGGCACAATTTTAAATAATTCTAAAATTTATGGACTTCAAGCCCAAGTATCTCGGTGAAACAAGCTAATTATCAAAATAGAAAGCATGGAATAAAGATCGTGCCATGAGTTTCGTGAGATTCCTAATTCTTTAGCAGAACGTGCTAGGTCTTAAGGGAAAGGCTATTACCACTCTGATGCTATAAATAAAAGACGAAGACATAGAAGAAAGAAGTCAATACTCAATCAAAGCCTCATATTTTACACTTTTTAGCCTTTAAGTTTATCAGTTAATTTCTAGTTTAGACTTGTAATTCCTTATACTTCAATAAAAACAAACACTTGCTTTACCAAAGTTTTATATGTTTTTACATCTAAGTAAACTGTAATAAGAGAGCTTGGGACCCTTTTTGTTATTAATTGAGACTCAGCATCTCTGACATGCCTAGTATTTATTATTCATGCACGAATAATTTTGGCACACTCAGTGGGATATTATTTTGACAATGGCATCAAGTGAAATTATAGCAACTTTATTACCTTTTAGTAGAATAGCACATTCAAGATTTACAATTCCTATACAAATAACTGAAGAATCTATTTGTTGCATAAAACAAAACTCAACATTAACATATCTAATTGAAGCAATCAAGCTAATTATATGGGATGAAGCACTTATGGTGCAATGCTATTGTGTTGAAGCCTTTAATTGTACCCTTAGGGATATAATGCACAGTAATTATCCCTATGGAGACAAATCTATTGTCATGAGAGGTGATTTTTGACAAAACCTTCCTATCATTCCTAAAAGAACCAGAATAATAATTGTAAATGTAAGCATTAGTTCTTCACCTCTATAGGATCATTGTACAATCTTCTAACTTAAGTAAAACATGTGGCTATCATTAGCTTCTTCAAATAATAATGATGAAGATTTAAAAAAAAATTTCACAATGGCTTTTAAATATAGGCGATGGAAACCTAGGCCAACCACACAATAGTGTAGTTGAGATAGAAGTCCCTCATAATTTATTGATTTCAAACTATAAGGACCCAGTTAAAGCTAGTCTCATCTACTTGATAATTTATATAACATTCTATATTTTAATGATAAAGCAATTCTTACTCTAATCATTGAAATAGCAAACCAAGTTAATGATCACATGTGTTGATTGCTTCCTAATAAATCTGCTAAGTTCTTGAATTCTGATTCCATTTGCAAGTCAATTGATGATAGTGATTCCTTTGATGATTTGTATAGTGTTGAGTTTCTTAACACAATCACTTGCTCTAGATTACCTCCTGATAAGCTCCACATGAAGGTTAAGACCCCTATAATGTTGCTTATCAATATAAACCAAGCCTCAGGTTTGTGTAATGTTATAAGGTTACACACCACTTATGTTGGAAGAAATGTAATAGAAGCTATAACTTTTGAATGGTTTAAAGAAACTATGAAAGTTTTAATTCATAAAATGGACATGAATCTTTCTAAAAGTAGATGAGCCTTTCACATGCAAAGAAGGCAATTCCCACTTACCGTCTTGTTTGCAATGATAATCAATAAAAGTCAAGGGCAATCATTCAATGTTGGATTGTATCTACCAAAGCAAGTTTTTACACATGATCAGCTATATGTTGTGTTATCAAGAGTTAAGAGCAAGAAAGTCGAAGATTCTATTGCCTCATGGGACATGTACAACAATAAATGTTGTTTATAGAGATATATTTAAAAACTTGATTTAATATGTGTTTTGCTTTTAATCATGTTTGAACATGTTTCACTTCACATGTAATTCAATAAGTAATGAAACATCTCTCTGTAAAATGTCTCTTCATTTTCGAATGCACATGATGTTAATCCCAATGAAACTTTGTTTTACTAAAAAATATTGAATGCATATAATTAAATGCTCTCCGTGCAACGTACATGGGAGTAAAGGCCAGTTACATATAAGGCAAACCTAATTAATATAGATAAAGCAAACATATGACTTGAAGTAAAAGTAGATGTGCCACACTAAAAGTAAACACATACCACATATCAAAGACAAACAATTGAGACATTTAATCTCATTTGGCTTTTGAATGTTTTAACAATCTTATCTTGATATAGTGTCATTTTTTTTTTAATTGCTCACAGGTGCCTTTTTATTGAAGGCTATTTGAAATACAATCGAGCGTTAAATATGAATATCTCTCCCGATAAAAATTCAAAACTTGATTGATCACATGTGAAAGGCATAGGCAAACTTTCCTGAGGGTTTACCAAGTATATTTCTCCATGTAGTCAAACTTCATTGATCTCATTTCAACAAGCATATAAAGCCCGGATGTATCAGCCCATTACTGTTGCAAGCACTGTAGGTATCACTGTTCATATTATTGTAGGTGAACAATAATCAAGGATCAAATGGCGAGATGCATAAGATAGTAAATTTCATTAACATAGTGGCCAAGTTGTTACAATTATAAACAAAAGCAACCATGAACTTACCCAAAAATTACATATAAATAGCAACTAAATAGACAACAACAGATTGGACTCATGACAAATATTACAGGAGTTGATTTCACTGCAACACGAGAAAGCATTTGGGACTCGTTCTTTTCACTTTTCTTTCTCCTTTACTGCTTGGTTTCTTTCTCAGCCCTGAGAGAGAGTATAGAGAGAGAGAGAATCTATATTGCTCATAACATTACCTCATGATTACTTCATCTCTCCATGCTCAAGCAAACACGTTATTGACATCATTGTAACTGCTCTTTTCTCTCAGCCAGGAATGGTTTGAACATCATCAGCACTCCAAGTGCTTCAATTAGGTTCAGCATAAAAAACACCAAATGAGTACCTGTAGCTAAATGTCCCAAAATCAGTGAGCTTACCTAATTGCAGCAACTGATATTATTGATTTGAAGCATAAGGAACGGAACATGCAGTCATGATACAGTGTTGAGTTGTAAAAAGTGTGTGCATTTTATACCTTTTATCGAGAAAATTACTCTGCATATCCTTCTAGTTTTTCGTAATTTTGAATTGAATCCTTGCAATTTATTTCGTTTAATCAAACCTTATAATTTGATAGAGTAAATATATTAATCTCTGAAGGTTAAAATTCTTTTTTCTTTGATAAAATGAAATTAAGAACTTTTATATTTTTATTAAAATATTATATAATTTTAAAATTAATTACATAATTTTTATAAATCAAAAGTAATATAATTAGATATGTTTTCTAAATAACTTATATATATATATATATATATTTATAAAAAATTAATAAAAATGTAAAAATTGTATTGAATCAAATTTTTTATCTTACTTTTTCGGCTAAAAGTGTTAGATCACTTTTTCTATAAATTTTAAAAGTGTTTTCATCTTGAAAAAGTTAATCATTCATCAATATTTTTAACCTTCAAGGGTTAATATATTTAATTGATCAAACTATAATAATTTGTTACGCAAAAAAAAACTATAAAAACTTGATTAAAATAAAATAAATTACTGATTCAAAAAATCAATGAAAACTAAAAAGACCTACAAATTAATTTTTGGGAAAATAGCATCCAAGGATCACTATGTGATATTTATATCACATAAGGACCTAATAATTTGCTATTTACCCTGCAATCCTCTTTGATATTAATTTTGTAAGCAAAATGATGAAATTACCCCTTAAAAGAAAAGAAATCCCACCATCACTAGTTATTAGACCACTGACGGCAGCAACATCGTTAGAGCCCCTGCAACCTGCGAGGGTCGCTAGCGGCAGGTCACTGAAGCTACAGCACAAGTAACATTTTATTTGAAAAATAAACATTTCAGGTGATTAAGGGAGGGTTTGAACTCATGACCCTTGACCTCCTAAAAAGCTTGGTGGCCAGGTCACCAAGCCTTTTAATAACATATAGTAAAATATATATATATATATATAGGAGTAAACTAAATTTTTGACCACTTCCATGTAATAACGTAATGACGTGTTGTTAGCTTCTGAATAGAACTTGTTATTTTACAAATGTTATTTATTAATTTGACATAGATAATTACAAATTAAGAGCTTTAAAATTTCACATATTTTACTTATTAAACGTTCCAATGTATTATTTTCAATCACAAATAGACTATCAAAACCAAACAGATACTTGTTAATGAATAACTAACACGTATAACTAAACCTTCCTATCAATTTTTTCAACTTGTTAAAACCATAACAAATTCTTGTTAATTTCGAATGAATTATTGTTATTTTACAAATATTACTTGTTAATCTGACATGGACAATTATAAATTGAGTGTTTTAAAACTTTACATATTTTATTTGTTAAACGTCATAATGTATTATTGTCAATCACAAATATGTTAATTGTCAAAATCAAACAGATACTTGTTAATGAATGACTAACACATGCAACTAAATCTTTCTATCAAATATTGATTTCTTTTTTTTTTTTAATTACTTGAGGGGCAATTTCATCATTTTGCTTAAGAAATTAATATCAAAGAAAGACCAAAGGACTGCAGTGTAAATAGCAAATTATTGGTCCTTATGTGATATAAATATCACACAATAGTCCTTAGCTGCTATTTTTCGTTAATTTTTCCCTTCTTTATTCAATAACTTTATCGCAAATATCAAAAGCAGCGCACCTAAATGTTTTTCCTCACTCTTTCATGTCTTTAAACAGTATATGAGACAGAATACAACACAAACACATTAACCGAGCGTCATACCTGGGAGGAAAGAACCATTTAACCGCTTCTGTGACCAACTTAACCTGCACCGATCGAGATCATAGTAAGAAAACTGCAGATTAGTTTCAAAATGTTGCACATTATAGAAAAAGCACGTTAATCAATGTGTTCAAATGAGGAAGCATGTTGGAGATTACAATAAAAACTGGCATGGATAGTTTCTTTGTGAAAATAAATGTTACTTTTTCAAATTAAGGCTGGCTTACAAGTACGTCAGCTGTGGAGAATACAAAACACTCTCCTGTTAAATGAGGCTGAGTTGTTCTACATTTCTTTCGAAGAACAGGAGGGCTTTTTGCCGAACTTCAAAATTAGTGCATTAAAATTGTAACCAAGCCTCAGTTTGACGGAGTGAAATGTGTCTTTCCCGTTTTGTTATAGCCTCTTTAGAAGACCAAGTTCGTTCTCTAAAACCCTTAATAGAATGTTTAAACTGTGACTTGTGAAATATGACAAGTTGCCTAGAAGCTTTCAGAAACACAAGGATCAGATCAATCTATGCAACAGATGATACAGAGAAAATGAAAGCTAAAATGCTGAGACTGATGGAGTTACAATCATCTTGACAGCCTCACTTAATAAATGAAAACCTACTGCCAATTCAAACTTATATATATATATATTTTTTTTTTCCAGGTGAAATACAAACAAACCACAGACCATTTGGTCAATGTGACTCGATCTAACCAATTAACCAAACCTTTTTAACCAAATTTTCCCCAGAAATAATAATTTATGGAGAAAGCAAAACAGGGGAAAAGGGTAAAAAAAATTCAAAGGTACACTTACACTGCACCACCTAAAGCAGGGCCACCTGCTTTGAAGAGTGACATAGCGGCCATAGCCATACCATTAGCTGCTCCCCTTTGGTGTTGTTCCTGTTTTCCCCAATCAACATGCCACATTAGCCCAACTCAATCATGATAATCTCACGACTTCTTTGAGGAAAAAGCAAGAATAACTAATGAACTGAAATTAAAGAATTTGTAATTTACCACTGCTCTATTTTGCAAAAGGAATAAACAGGTATCAATTATCGCCTGGCCAAGAAAAGTTTACAGTCAGGAAGCTCATTATGTAGATATATGTTCTGTGAAGGAGATAGTTGCTCTTGCTATTCTAACGTGCAACTACGCAAAACAACAATCGCCTCTTTCTCTTGTATTTTTTTTACTTTGTGTAAAGTACTACTTATGAAGCTGAACACTACAAAAAAGGAGCCACATCTAGAGCCATCAATAAAGGTCAGGCTTGGCAAGCTACCCTTTTAAGTCCTGTATTGTTTGAGGGCTGGGCTTGAAAAAATAAGGGATTTTGATATAAAAAGGCTTTTAGGCCCTACCCTTATAGATTCTACAAAAAAAGTCTCGCGCTAGCCCTTAAGTTTCCTTATAATTTTTTTATAACTTTATTATTTATATAATTTAAAGTTTTGAATTAATATAGGAGGACATGACAATTTGCTAAATATTTTAATTATACTTCAAAGCTTACAATTTTTTTTAAATATTGAATTAAGATACTTTGAAATTTATATATGTAGTAGTATAATTAGAAATTTTAGTTTAAAATAAAAAAAGTTATGAGGCTTTCTAGTCCGGCATTGAGAATGTCAATGACAGCCGGGCTTGAGAAAAATGCTGATTTTAGAATAAGAAAACTTATGAGCTTGAGCCCTTAAAGGCCTGGCCAATATTTATTGGCAGTTCTAACTACGTCCTTGTCTATGTGATACTTTAAATTATATCCAAGCAGGTACAATTTATGGTGTTACCATATATGTGTTGAAATTTATGCCACTTAAATTTCGAAAGGTAAATTCCACAAATTGCATTTACTTGTGTTAGAGAAGCATTACTATCCATATCTAACAGATTAGAAATATCCAGAAAAATTACTTGATTCCAGCCATTTTCCTTCACCTTAACCCCTCAATGTTACTATTTGCGCTTGTTAAAATAAAAAAACAGATGCACTTACAGGGACACACAACATAAGGACTGAAGCAATAGCTATCACTAGGTGCAGTGTAAAGCCAGATAGCATCGCTATGAGAGGGTAACTTTGCAAGAGAGGCATAGTTAAAACCTGCAAACGGTGCCCAAATAAAGGCACAGATTAGAAGCAACTGACAATGGAAATGCTGGATCATAGTAATTATTGTATGAAAGCAAAAGCTAACCGCTGCAATGCGAGCAAGATTAATGGTTCCACATGCTTTCTCCATAGTTGGATAAATGAAGATTTGGTAGAACAAAAGAGCAAATCCTAATTAATTGAGCAAAGGTCAGTGCCAATCAGCACAATCTCTGTGATAGCATCAAGACACTGGAAACAAGAAAATAAGGGCCTGTTTGGTTTCTGCTTTCAAAAATTGTTCTTCATTTTTAAAAACAAATAACAATAACAATAAATCTTATCTTATTAAGTGGGGTCGACTATACAAAAAAGTTAAAAAAACTTGTTTGGATAAGTGTTCTAAATTTAATTGTCTTCCAAACTGTTCTCATTTTTTATTGTTTAAAAACAAACAAAAAATGGAAACATCTTAAAGTTGATTTTATTTTATTTTTCTTATTTTCAAAACATATTATATTTGATTATTAGAAAATATAATTAACTTGGTTAACTTTCATCATAAACCGCCACTATCAACTACCTACAACAATTATTAACAGCCTATTTTAATTTTAAACTATTTTTAAATTAACCAAACAGATTTTCATTTTGTTTTGTTTCAAAAAATGATTCTGAAAATCATACTACAAAACAGCTTTTTAAAAATAAAAAATGGGAACAGAAACAGGTCCTTCATATTTGTAATGCATATCTTTCCTGCCTTAAACTAGCTGAAATTTTCATATATGCAGTTCTTGCATATACTTTTGCATGAAAATCAAGGAAGACTGAATAAATCTGCATCCATATAAGAAGTTCAGTCCAAAACAATTTTATCAAAAAACTTGATTTAAAAATTTTTAAAATATTATGGAAATAATAGTACCTACTTTAAGAAATTTCATACTCAGAACTAAGCATCATCAAGTCTAATGTGAAGTCATAAAGCAGTTAATATACCCACAGCGCAGTGTATGATTCTAGATAAACAAATTCACGTAATTAAAAAAAAAAAAAAACTCTCCAATAGAAGAACCACACATTAATACCTTAGATATTTAGCACTATGTGAATGATGCGTTTAAAGTTTCCTGTACAAGTTACGCTTTCATTGAAGAACTTGATAACAAGCACTAAAGAAACTTTATCGAAGGCTTCTCAACCAAAAACCAAGTAAAGGTAATCTTCTAAATGCGTCTCAATCTTACCAATGTTTGGGGAAATTAAAATAACTGCAATTTACTCAACAAATTTTGGTTACATAACAAGCCTTGGAGGAAGTTGGTACGCATGACATCATAAATGCAATTACGTTTATGCACAATATTAGGGGATGGAAGGTTAGAAAGACAATCTAATTTACAACATTAACGTATATATCTGGAAATTCCATCAATGACATACCTGATATTGAAAGAACATCACCGACATCATCTGTTGTAAAGTTTAAACCCCCAAGCTCTAAAGGACTGACAGCCCATAACGAGAAAACCTGCAGAAAGTTGGGCAATGAAGGGACTACAAGGGCCAAAAATAGCGTAGCAGAGACGAGAATGATAATATGAATGTGTGGCCATAGAAGAAAATGGTAGAAAATCAATTAAAGAGGTTTGGACATGAGCTAAGAAAGACACCAGAGAGTTGAGCAAATGTTCCTTAGCCATGCCAAAAGGTGCCTGTAGCATGGCACCAATTACAAGAGGCACCCATTTAGAAATTTGATTAATATGGTTTCGATATGTGCAAAAAAAGGTCATTAGGGGCACCAATGAGGATTGTTGAGCAAATGACTGTTAGTCCTATGAAAAGATGTAAAGGGAGACTAAGAAGGACATATTTAAGTAAGTTGCAGAACAGATTTTCATTGTGAAAGATTTAGTCGAACAATTAGTTGTTGATAAAGCCCAATGGTATTATACAATCCAGGCAGCCAAATTCCCTTAGTAGGATATGACTTTCATTTTATTGATCAACTAGATGTTAGAAAAAAAAAATTTAAAAAAAATTGAGGTTGGAGAACAAGATTGAAAGCTAGATAGGCCGCATAACAAACATATTATGTGAAATGCATTAAACTATCTGTCCTAATATTAAGTAAGAAGCATACCTCTGAATAAGCTATATCATGCAGTGAGAAAACACAATAAATAATGATGGATGACATGAGGGGCCAATTCAAGAAGAGATTTCCATCTTTCTGAAATGGTTTTTCCGTGATATCATTTTCTAAAGCTTCTGCATGCTTATTGTAATCGTTGCTAACCTTATGGTTGTGCAATGTTTCCTGCAGAGTTTATGAAGAACAAGTTTAATATAAGAAGGTGGTCTTTTTGTCAAAAACAAACAGCTCAAAATTCAATACACGCAAATACAATTCTAGGGTTCTATTTTTAGTATGTTATATTTTAAATTATGCAGAAACCTATCAAATAAACAGAGAATAAAAAAGCAAATAACTATTGACAGGTCTCCAGGCTTCACCAAGTACGAGGCTCTGGACTCAAAAGCAGAACTCATCAGTTTCATTAATTCTCTCGCAGAGAACCATAATAGAACCATGCCTTTACCCTAACCCAGAGAGGGAATTTCTTTTTTGATATTTTAAAGCCAATAACAGTAGTCTTAAAACATCATGACGACAGAGCCATAAAAGGCAAATCGATGGATTTCTTGTTGGACCTTAAGATATGTCAGAACAGTGAGTTGCTGAGATTTAAGTTTCAAAAAATATGTAAAGGATAAATACGCTTAGGGTTGAACTCAGGCATGTATGTTTGAACCACCCTCTGTACTCCATACAATTCACAATTATAATTATCAACTAGATCTTAGACCTTGTGCATTTGAAGTAATCCAAGGAGCAACTGCATTGCTTACAGCTTGTAAACAGCAAGGTTTGCAAGATCTATTAATTACCGGGAGCCAGGTGCAAGCAACTAATACAATGAGTGCAAAGGCTGATATTACAAGGCAGGGCAGGAAGTATGGAAACCTGTACGCCATTTGTTTCGGGAAAACGAATATCAGCATATCGTACTAGAAAATGAAGATGATCAAGAAAGTAAAAAAAAAAAAAAAAAAAGAAGCCAAAATTATTATTTGAAATAACAAGGATACTCACTTATCAAATAAAGAACCTTTTGGAAATATATGTGGATATTTCTCTACTGGCTGCAATATCAATATTCCCAAATTATTAGAAGAAAAATTGATAATTGTGCTCCTGGGAATGTTTCCACACGCATGCAATGAAAATTGAAGATATGAACAGAATTATGATAAATGAGAAGGCTCACAGGCACCTGTAAACTCTTACACACCCTGTAGCAGCCCTTCTCCCTTTTATTTATAATAAGGAGGAGGAGGAATAGACCAAATTTATAAAGAAAAATATAATTTTAAATCCTTGCACTTTATTTGAGTTTTGCTATAGGTCCCTACACTTTTTTTTCCAGTGTTCTAGGTCCCTCCATGAGCAGTGTTATAGGGACTTAGAACACACACAAAAAAAATGTATAGGGACCTATAACACTGAAAAGTGCAGAACCTATAACAAAACCCAATCAAAGTACAGAGATTTAAAGTTATATTTTTCAAAATTTATGATAACAATGAATTTGAAATGTAGTTAAAGATAAACACCTATTCCATTAGAAATTTGGCTTAGATGGGTGTCTCTGTACAAAAGGAATCATCTTAGGTCCCTGTGAAAAAGCCAACCTGTTCTTCAAGATCTAGTTTTTTGCACGAGGCAGGAATACAGTACCTGAGCCAAATAGCCTCCTAACGCTGGACCAATGACTAAAGCTATGCCCCAAGCTGAACTGTACTGAAATCAGATCACACAATCAAATTATCATAAAGAAGAAGTAATTATAAGAACTAACAGTTGGCCAAAGTAAATTAGGCTTACAGTTGCCAGCCCTTTTGCTTGGTGTTCTTCTGGAAGAATTTCAGTGCAATAAGCCTGGTGACAGAGAATGTTGTTATACAACAGAGTCTTGTAAAGAACAAATAAACAAATGGACTGACTTCAAGTATTGTAATTCAAACTTTTGATTTAGCTCGAGTGCTGTTAAATGAAAATTTAGTGAATAGATAATTTAGACCTCAAAATATACGCATATCTCAATTTGGCCTCCCAAAGTCTGGATGTCCCATTCAAGTCTTATAAAGGACTTTTTCATCTTCAATATCATCCTCACATTAATCCCTTTAAAAAATAACAAAGAAAGTGGGTGATACGGCTTAATGTAAAGTTGACATGGCCATTATATACCCAACTGTCACCAGCCTTGATATAGCAGCAAAACAATATGATGCACTGCCATGAACATATTTTAGATGACGACTTTGCATTTGATGATCACATCAGGTCTTCATAACGCCATGGCACCATGGTCTGTCAGTTATAAGCCAACGTGCTTAATGTGAAAACAATATTGGAGACAAAATATTCTTTGAAGAACCAAAATGACCCGTTAAACTTTTGGAGGACCAAAGAGAGAAAGCATATCTTTTCTAAAACCAAAATATGAATTCACTCAATTTCAATTTGATGTTATATGTTGCATCAATAAATGGTACCATGATTGTTCCAAGTGAACCATTTAAGCCTCCAAGAAGAAATCGTGTGCTAACAGCCATCCAAAAACTCGTGCATAGGCCAAATAGTGTGTTAAACACAGTACTGAAATCAAATCATAATCAATATCAATATGAATAACCTTATTGACGTAGTACAGTAGAGAGGAAGAAAGAGGAAGGAGATGACGAAAGAGGGGGAGGGATGAAGTGAGAGAAACTAACAAGATAAACAAATTTCAACTGGTGTCAAAAAACTGACATATAACTAGTGAGAGGACTATTTATAAGGATCCCATCACAAGAAATAAAATAAAATAAAATAAATAAGAGAATATACAAACAAAAATTAAATAAAACAATGTTCCAATCCAATATCCGTTAAACAATCACCAATTTCCTAGGTATTTAATTTTCCTTGATTATGCCAAGAGCATGTTTCCCACAATTCCATTTCTCCAAATGCTCTCTTATTTTTCTCTATCATTGCTTAGAGCTTTAAAGGAATCAT
The DNA here is from genome assembly GCF_029017545.1 of Prosopis cineraria. Lineage (NCBI taxonomy): Eukaryota > Viridiplantae > Streptophyta > Magnoliopsida > Fabales > Fabaceae > Prosopis > Prosopis cineraria. Next base: position 25,983,008 of record NW_026555338.1, read on the forward strand.
CCAAATCAGGGGTAGGTTTACTTACATTGCAATAGTTCCTAAAAGTATAGTATATTTTCGACCATATCGATCAGCCACTATTCCCCAAGCTACAGATGTCAATCCTCTGCCAAGCATAAAGGAAGAGCCTACAACATATTTCATACGGAGATCAGCATGTTCCATATGGAGATCATTAGTTTAATAGCTTATAAATTTCTCAAATGGACATCAATGGAATGGAAGGACTAATAGGAACCTTACCCAGATAACCAGCATAGGTACCAATGTCTGCCTCCGTTTCTGCAATACCAAAATCTCTTACCTACAAGCAAATGTTTATGAATAGTTCATCTTATATGCCACTGTATTGAAGATACTGTTACATGCTCAAAAGTAAGAAGAAATAAAGTTGAAGACGACAAAAATTTTATTTCGTGAGTTGTTCCATAGCATATGATAAAGCAGAAGGCAAAGCAATATTTTCCACGGTTAAAGAGATCAATTGGACCATTTGTGAGCCTGAATTGAGATTAGTTGAAGCAGTCTCTTTTGAGGAGAAATTTTCTTCCACATTAAGGTACTATACAAAGCTGCATTTCAACTTATACCATATTTGTCTCTGAAGTCAAAGATTCCATTTATGATTATTCAAAGACATCCCAGATCCATCCACCCAATAAGCCATTCATGGAAATTTCAAGAAACCAACTTCTCGTTTTAGTTAACAATAATAGAATATTAGATATCTGCAAGAAAATGACTTTCTGCTTGAGCAAAAACCCTTTTTTTTAATATAAAACATAATTTACGGACGTTAAGCCACTAAAACTAAACCCTAAGAACGGGATAATGTGCGCTTATCATTTATTATTTTTTCAAAATGGAAATTTGGAACAAGGATTAAATGCGCAAGTTTTTCCAAATACAGACCAACAAAATGGAACCAATTCAAAAGAATATGCATTGAAAAAACAGGATTTAACTGTAACCAAATATATTTTCCCATACATTCGCCTAAAATCTAAGGAATGGGCCACACTATTCATGACTTGTAAATAGTATGACTTGCAATAAATTTTATATATAAATATGTGTGTGTGCCTACATCGGTACTCAAATTCATTCATTAAAATGCCAAATTTTTTTTAGGAAAATAAAAAAATAAATAACTTGAAGAAAAATAATCAAATCTACTGTTATCTATTCTGTTTACGTCTTGAAGCAAGAAGGTAACAGCAAAGGCAAGTGAAAAACCAAACTCACCATGAAATAAATGAATGGAAAGATACATGATATAGGCAACGCTGTACAGAGCACAAGAAAAAAAGAAAAGAAATCAGATTGTTTTAAAAATAAAGCTAAAAATAAAAATCAACATCAAATGAAAGAAGAATCCATAGATACTAATCGTAAAATAAAAAATCCCGTGAAAAAAATCAAATACCAAATAGTTGTATTAAAAGAATTTATTGACATGAAATTTGATAATGAATACGAAATTAAATTGAAGTCCCGACAACTTAAGGGCTTGTTTGGGGGGAAAAATGAAAAAAAAAAATCTGTTTAAAAATATATTTTCTGTTTTCTAAAAAAAAGAAAAGTTAAAAGTTGTCATACAGAACTAAAAAAGAATATCTATGAGATGTTTTGTTGCATTTTGTTTTGCAAAACTAGAGAAAATGTAAAAAATATCATGCTTTCATTAATAACAATTACGTTAATAAAATAAATTATTATTTTACCCTTTATTTCACCAATTTAAATATGCTTCTCAAAATTTATTTTTTCCCCCAGAACTTGTTTTGAAACTGTTTCATGACAAATTTTAGATTGATTTTTAGCTTTAGAACTGAGTCGAACAATTAGAAAACGCTATAATATTCCAACAAAAGTCAGGAAGGCTATCATGAACTTTAAACAATATTTTGCCATGACAAAACAGGAAAAAAAGTAATAATCATGAAAAAAGCTTATTCTTTTTTACTTTTCTCAAGTCGATAAACCAACTTTCTTTTCTGCTGGAGCTGAACTGAGCCCAAGAAAGCAAGAACAAAGACCATGTTTGAGACATAATGACAGCTAAGGATCTTGAATTGGGAAAATAGCAATTAAAGGCCAATCTCTTTCATTAATTAAAAAATAATATACATGCTTTTAAAAACATCGTAATTTAAAAATAAAAAAAGCTCAATTATTAAAGTGAAATTTTGTGGTCGACCCAAAAATAAAAGTGAAATTTTGTCCTAAAGATATTTCTATGAACAGTTAAAAATTATGAAATAATGACCTTTTAAAATCGATATAAAAGCAACCTTATTTCAAAAGTGAATATTTGGTTAATAACCGGTTTTTTTTTTTTTTACCAACAAATATTTGGTTTATAACCGTTAAAGAAAAACATTTTAAACACTGCAATACTGCACAACGTTTTTTTGTAAAATGTTAATAACTCCTTTAAGAATACTTTTAAATATTTTAGATACAAATGCACTTTAGTCATTAACCATGCATGTATATGTAGTTATATACATCTGAAACTCCATTTTCAGATTCATGTGTTACAATTCACCTTCTTATTATCTTTAAACGTGCGTTCAGATCAAGTAGAGAGTAGAAACGTTTTGATGACCGAATAACCTTACTTAGAATTAGTCGTCATCGTCATGCCGATACCTCTAAGATAACAAAATAGCTGTGTATATATACTTACTGGTGCACATAGTTAGCATCCATATGTTGAGGAGATGCTTTAATGGTGATCCTTTGTTCAGTGCTTTAGCTCGGTCCACCTTACACCCTGGGCAGTTCTCATAGTACCGATTCTTCAGCAATGGCGCTTCATTACTGCGATCTCTGTTATCATCGCCCGCCATTCTCCTTCCTATATTCGTTTTTGAGTTTTTCAATTCAGAAAATGCCAAAACCCTCGGAAATTAAAATCAGAAGACGACATCAGAAAATTAATAAGGGCTTTTTGCTTATTTTAGGGAAAAAAGAATAGAACGTGAGACGAAAGCTAGGAGAAGAAACTTACGGTTGCCGTCTCGCGTTCACTCTCAGTCTCTGTTTTTTCCAGCAAGCAAGCAAATGGAAAATGTGAAGGTGATGAAGTTTGTTGCGCGTATTGGGGAAACGGTGGAAAATCAAATGAGGAAGAAAGTCATAAAGTCTTTGTGTGGGATTGAGGAGAAATAAATATAATAAACAGAAGTGAAGTGTCTGCAACTGTTTTTGGAGGAAACAAGAAAAATAAAAAGAAATAATGTGACATAGTGACATAGTGACATACTTCTAGAAAGAATCGTTCTGGTGCGGGGGTCGCAAAATGACCATCCAGACAACTAAGAAGACGTCGGCACCAGAGCAAATTGACTATAGCTACGATTTTTTTTTTTTTTCACCTGAAATTTTTTGCCTTTTAAATACTCCCTTCTACTCTATTTATAAATAATGAATTAAAAATAAAATTTACTCTTAAGCTATGCCTGTGTTATACAGCCAATTAGAAGCCCTGATAAAGGAAGATGATTGTGTTAAATTTTCAACAGTTAATGTAAAAATTTTATTAAATCTCAAATAAATATGAACAATAAATATTTTTTTGCTAATGCTAAGTTGTTGCCCGTAAGTAATATATTGTAAGACTCAATTATAATGATAAGTAAATTAAAACTATTGTATCGACGCCTGAATATAGTGTTAAATGAGTAAGGGCTATCATATTATTTTGAACAAGGGTGGTTAAAAAAAAAATTAGTCCATCTAAGCATAGCTAAATAATGCAATGTTGGCCCTACCAATAACAAATGTTAATTTATTGGTTGTTTTTTATAATTTTTAGGGTCATTCTTTTATAATTTTTTTATCAACTAACAATCAAAGTTAACATTTATTATCAACAAGATAGGCTACATGTTTTTGAAGTATTGAAAGGAAGTATTATACTAAAAATGAGTTTTAAAACCTCAAAGCTCTTAAACATATAATTCAGAGGTCAATTTGCCATTTAATCCTAGAGAAAATTATTTATGAGTTTTTTAAAAATTACAAATAAGTTCATAATAGGATAGTTGATAATTATTACTCCCTCTGTTCAAAAATATAAGGTATTTTTTGAAGAGTTAGATGTTCAAAAATGTAAAGTATTTTTAATCTTTTGAAGTATAATTATTATCTTTTTTTTAAAAGTGCCCCTATTAATAATAACTTTATATTTATTGTAGAGTGTTTAATAGAAATAAATATGAAAACATAAAGTTAGTTTAAAAGGAGGTAACTACTTTATTAAAGAGTGAGATTTGGTTAAAAATACATGAAAAAATTAATCTTTTAATCCTTCAAATTTTAACTCACTTGTAACTTAGTCCCTCAATTATAATTCGCTAAAATTCAGTCCCTCAACTATAACTCGCTACGACTCAATCCCTCAACTTTTGATTCACCTATAACTCGATCCTTATTTTTTATTTTTTAAAATAAAATATTATCAAATAAGAGGGATAAAAAATGCTCACATATTATTTTAAAATACCCTCCTCTTGCTTATTGATGTGAGATATAAGCTAACATGAAAAAAAATTAATAAAATTAAGGGACTAATTTGTAAATGATTCAAAAGTTGAGGAACTAAATCATAGGCGAGTCATAGTTGAGGGATTGAGTCACATAAGTCATAATTGAGAAATTAAGGTACAAGTGAATTAAAAATTGAAGGACTAAAAAATTAATTTTTTCAAAATATATTATATTTTTAAATTGAGGGAGTAAATCTCAAAATTATATGTAAATGCTAGAGAACTAATATTATTTCTTATTTATGTAAAGAATTAAAATAGCATTTTGACAGACTACCTAATGATTATCACATCATCACCGACAAATAATTAACAAGTATTAATACTTTAATATTTAATAACTTAAATATCTTTGTTATTTATAGCTCTTGACACATAATTTGTAACGGGATGCCTTGTAATTTATAAATTTTCCTTTAAAATTTATAAATCCTCCTTTCAAATTTTACAGCTCCATTAGTATATTCAAGATTTATAAATAATCTGTTTTTAATATAGTTGAGTTGAAATTAAAATAGTTATGATAATTTATAACTTAAAATAATGTGATAATTTATGAATCATTCCATGTAAATTTACAACTAGTATAAAAAAGTACTCGCTTATAAATTACATATACATACCCACAATAATTAGTTTAATAATTAATAAAAATTTAACCCATAATTTATAAGGTTGGATGATCCAATCTTACTTTTAACATAAGAATGTATTAGTAGATGATATATAAGGACTTCTATCATAATTTTTTTGAATCCAGGAACATATATTGATTCTAGTGAATTCTTACGATTCAACTTACCTAAATTTTTATATATAAAAAAATTAAATCATATATTCATAGTTAAGTTGTAAAATTTATTTCAAAAGTTGGCTTATAAATTATGTATGAATATTTGTAAACAATGATGACACTTAAATTGTTAAATATATTGAAGTATTAATATTTTAACACCATTCATAATTTTAGAGACTTTATTAATATTTATTTTCTTACTAGGCTTATTTGCAGTTTTAGGGGCTTTTTTCTACTGTTTTCTAAAATTTAATAAAAATATAACTTTAAATTTTTACATTTTGCTCGCGTTTTTTTATGAGTCCTTTTACTTTTTTGTATTTTATATCCCTACATTTTTATATTTCAACATTTTAGATCTCTCCGTAAACAAAATATAGGGACCTTAGGAGACATAAATTATTAGAAAAATAAAAATATAAAAACATGTAACACCAAAAAAAATACAGAGATTTACAGTGAAATACAAGTAAAGTATATAAAATTAAAGTTATATTTTCTTAAAATTTATTTATAGGTTTTTCTATCTATTAACTATAAGTTTATGTGTCAACGGGCTAATGCATTCTTTTCAATGAGCCTCATTGCATCACCCTCAAATTTGAAGTGACCGATCCATCTTAAAACACATCCAACATAAACATATACTTTAGGCCTAAGACCTGTGGATATAGAATAATTCAAAAATCTAAGAAGTTATATATAGTATGAGTAAATCACTAACATACAACCAAAAAAAAATTAATTATTACTGTAGAGTTTGTAAAGTTCAAACTAGCCCTTGTCTAACTGTCACGGTCTTTTTCTTTTTAATAATATTTGATCTTTTATTTTTTTAAAAAAAAAAAAAACTGTTGCTGTCTCACAATCTCATCATAGACCATACGTGCATTTGGACCTTTTTTTTTTTGACCCAATTGAAGTATCGGTTTTCGGTTCAATAATAATCAAATTCAATCAATCATAAATTAATTAATATATTTTAAATATATAATATTTAAAATAAAAAGAAATCATCATATATAGTGGAAAAAATGAATATATAAATTTAAAAGAAGATAATTTATAACTTATGACATAATTTTCATCCAAGTTATATATAACTATTTCATAATTTATAAATTTAAAGTATATATATATATATAATTCATATATATTTCCTACATCTTTTTTATTTCATCATGTTTATTAGGTATAAATATGTATAACTTATATTTTAAAAATATGAGTTAAAAATAAAAAATAAAAAAGTAACATGATGGATTCAACTAATTTTTCACTAATTTTGGCTAATTTACAGTCGGTTCATGAGTGGTTCACAGGAAAATAGTTTTAATGTGTAACTAAACTAAACTTATAACCGGTTCAAACCAAACAGCCTGATCTGGGTCTTATAATAGTGATATAAAGCACTTTACAAAGTTTTACAAAAAAAATTAAAACATTTTCCCGAAAGATCTCTAAGCAATAAATAAAGTGACAAGGCCCACCCACTTGACAAAAATGTGAAAATAATGACAACTGGGTAAAGACACATAATGGAAATTTTGGTCAACAGTTCAACAAGTAAATTATTAAATTAATGCACGTGACTTGCAAGAAGAATAAAATAATTTATTCATGTTATGAAAATAGGAAAAATATAAGAGATTGAGATGAAAGAAATGAAGAACATAAGAGATTCTCTCTCTATTTAAAAATATAAAGTATTTTTTAAAAAGTTTGATGTTAAAAAATGTAATATATTTTTAGTCTTTCAAGCTGTAGTCATTATTTTTTTTAAAAAAAAAGTGTCTCTATTGATAGTGACTTTATATTTATTATAAGCTTTTTAATATAGATAAATATAAAAAAAATAGAGTTAATTTGAAAGTAGGTAATTACTTTATTGAGGGTAAGATTTAGTTAAAAATACCTTACATTTTTAAATGAAGGGAGTAATTGAAAAGAAAAGAGAAGTAATACTTATTCACTTGGGTATCCCAAATGTATAGTACATGACTTTTATTTATAGGCTCCAACTCTACACAAGAGTTATAATAAATTGAATGTAAAGATTAGTTCATATTAATATATAATATGTAATATTTGAGTTTATGGGTATTAAATATGAGAAAATTTTTAAAGCCATTCATTAGAAAGGTTATAAAATGTCGAATATGAAAGGCTAGAGTTAGGAGAGTTTATGGACATTCTCACAATATAATATTTTTAACAATTCCAGAAAAAGCTTCTCATTTATATAGTAAATTATTGGTCAATAGGTTTTCTCGCAAAGCACACATTTATATAAAAAATTAAATGAATTCTGCTTTCCTTAAATATAAAACATAACTATACATTAAGAATATATTTTTTTCTCATTAAATTAACATAATTAAATGCGTAGCTACTATGTCAAACAATTAATAAGAATATATTTTTTTAAAAAAATAAATTTCAAATGATTTATTAATTTTAATTGTATTCCTCAATAAAAAAATTATTTTTTTAATGAAAGGAACCAAAAGAAATAACATGCACTCCCTCCAATTCTATTTGCATAAGTTATTTTTAGTCCAAAATATAGAATACTTTATAATATTTAAATCACTTTTTCAATTCTATCATTTCTTCATTGATGTGAGGGTATTTAATATAAATGTATTTTTATTTAAAGTCAAGGTACAAATAAAAATATATCTCATTTTTTTAAAATAAAAAAATAACCTTTTTTAATATGTGTGAAACAATTAAAAGTTTTTTTATAATAAAAATCGAGCGGAGTAATTTTTAGTAACCAAAATTCCAAAGTAATGCTAATAAAGATAATGCCCCCAGTTGGCTGGAAAGAACCTCAAGAAAAGGAAATTGAAAAGGAATCAAGAAATTACTTTAATTGGTTGGCATAGAGTGGAGATTGGATTCCAAAACTAAGGCCAAGGAAATTTTTATGTGCCTGATTTGTTATGCAAGAATTGCAATAATTAAGAAGAAGAATGGAAAATGGAAATGATGTTTCTTTGATAATCTGGAAATGAATTCTTTGATTAGACTTGTTTGGCATATTTGAGTTGTGATTATCAAGAATCCCAATTTAACGAAATTTTCTTCACTTAGATTCAGTCATATTGATGATGCAATTGGTACAATTATTTAGAATTATTTTCATCATACCTTTGTGCAATTGTGCCCTCCATATTGTACCTCAATTTTTTTTAAAAAGGGGCGCCTTAGTCTCTTTTTATTGGAAAAATGACAAATAAATTTTCTCAAAATAGTACCACAAAATGATATAATTACTTTGAAGTACCTACGAACTTATCTATCATAAATTTTTTATGCAAAATTATGAGAATTTAATAATTTGTTTTTCTTTTACTGGATTTTTTTAGTTATGAATTATGTTCCAATTTGTTGATTAGCATTTTGATCTTGCTGTGTGATTCTCCATTGCGTGATTGTTGATAATGAACAATTGACAAGTCTATGGAAGAGAGGGAAAGTGAAGAATGGTGTGAAAGATACAAGGGGAATATTATCTTTTCTATTCTGAATATATATATATATATATATATAATTACAAAACTTTATTATTTTTTCAAGGGACAGTGAAACTTTAGTCCTCCAAGTTTGCCTTAATCATCAATTTTTGCCTCAATCATCAATTTAATCCTTCAAATTCAATATTTATTAATTTTTTTATGTTTTTTAAATTATCATGTGAATTCTTTAAGTTTTAAAATACAAATTGATTCTTAGAATAATTTAATATATAAAGTAGATTGATGATTTGGCATGTATAAATAATTAAATGAGAACAAATTAATCATAAAATTAGTTTAATTTTTATCAATATAATCATTTACACTGTGTTTTATTCTCTTTTTTTAAAAAAAAAATTAGAGTCTATTCTTTCTTACCTTAATAATTATTCTTATTTTCAATGAAAATGACAATTAGGGACCTCCTAAGGCCTTTAATTACAATCAAAGACCCTAAATTATTGAAATCTCAATAAAAAATTATGGTCCTTACTTGAAATTAAAAACATATATGAATTTACAAAATCATCCTCTACTTAGGAAACAAAAAAATCACACTACTAAAATTACTATCATGAATGAGAATATTAATTTCAGTTGGGAAAAAAAGAAACAATAGTTGAAAATAGATTGTTTCTCCGTATGAAACCAAAATTCACCCTTGAAACTTTTTAAATGCACTTGTGAATATATAATTGTTACTTAAAAATTTAATAAAGTTATTTTTGAATATGAAACTAATTGCTTGTGAATTTTTATATTTATTAATATATAGGTAGTCCACTTGAAAAATAAAGAAATGATACTATTGGAATTATAATCATGAGATGAGAATATTGTTAATCTCAATTAAAAAAATTAAAATTTATTTTTGAAACTTTCTAAGGGCATTTGTGAATATATAATAGTAATTTGAAAATTTACTAATGTTATGTTTCGATGTATGTGGATTTAGATTTAAACCAAATTCATTGTTTTGGTAGTTAAAAATGTGTATATTTAAATTTGACCTAAATTTAAATTCAAATCCTACCTCAATTTTTTTATAATTTTAAATTTTTTCTAAACCCCTATTATTTTTTAATTTCAATGGTCTTTTTTCCTTCACATTTGTTTGTCGACTTTGACATCACTACCTCCAACCAATATCCATTATGATCGAACCACCTGGTTCAACTAGAATCAAATTGCTAGTGTTAACAAGGACCAATCCGCAAGCAATGACTAAGACTAAAATGCCAGAGCTGACTAGGATTGAAGCTCCAACGCTAATCGGGATCACATGAAAGGTGCCAAACGAGATCGAATCACTAGCGATGATTAGGATTGAACTAAAAGAGTTTCCTGGGATTGAATCACCAACACCAATTGGGATGAGACCATTAGCTAGGATTGAATAGCTGTGACAGACCAGGGCTGGACCACCAACAATGATCGGGAGTGGATGGTTGACTCTGACCAGGATTGAACAGATGACGTTGACCTGGCTCGGACTGCCGACAATGACCGAGGCCACCCTCCTTCGTTGTTTGATGCCAGTTTTCTGTTATCATCATCATTGGATCCCAATCCAGTGCCGTCATTTGGTGTCAGTCCACTACTACCATCGAGTGTTGGTTTGTCGCATCCAACTTGTATCGATCTATCGCCACCATTGCCGTTTGGGAGATATTTTTAATTATTACATTAAAAAACATAAGTATTTTGAGTTTTTTGATCTACAATTAATATTTTTTAAATACCTTTAATTTGAAACGTACTTACTAATTTTTTTTTAATTGAGATACTTTAATTTTAATGATGATTAACTAACTTATTGAAAATAAAATAAAATTAAAATTGTTTTATAACACTAAACAAAAAGAGCATGATTTGAGCACTAACGTAGAGGGGAAAAAACTCCAGTCCAATAATATTTTTTTCTAAATTTCAAAACCCAATCCTAATATTTTTTAGACTTACTACTCAAAATATGAAATATTTTCTACTAGCTAATGCTGGTCTAAAATATAGGATATTTTATAAAAAGTCAATAAAATTAAATTATTTTTTCCTACAAATATCCTTATTAACTGTATTGTAAAGAGAGATTATGTAAGAAAGAAACTAAAAGTAATTAAGATATATTGATTTTAATTGAAGAATAATCTTGAAGAACATTGATATTTTTTACCCATTTAATGATATATTAGCACTTTTTGTTTTTATAATTATAATATAATATTTTTTTAAATTTATCAAATTGCATACTTATAATATATAGGCTAAAATTTGCAAAACTCTCATGATCTTAATGCAGTTTTATATAACTTTCCTTACTTGTAAATTTTTAAAATTAGCTTCCATAATCTATGATTTTTAAAATTAACCTTCATAATATTTTTTGAAATTATTTAAAATAAAAAATTAATCTTTTTAAATAATTTTAAATGTTTTTAATTACACAATTGTTAAATGTTCTATGTAAATATCTTAACAATCACAAATTCATAATTAAAATTCATTTTGAATCTTTTTTTCAAAAAAAGAGTAATAAATAAAATATGAATATGGTTGAAAAATAATTATAAAAAATTACTCCACATTCTATATTTTGAATTAAATAAAATTTTTAGAAAATAGTTTATATTATACTCCCTATGGTCCAAAGTATAAACTGTTTTTTTCAGCTAGTTTTAATCCAAAATATAAATAACTTAATATTTGTAAAAAAATTTATCCTTTTAGCCATTATATTTATTAACTTGAATTCTTATATTTATGGTGAAGTTATGACTTTCTTCTTACTCATCATAAATTAAAATTAAGAGAAAAATAAAAAACAATACTCCCCCATCCCTTGGCACCTTCTAAAAAATATTTTTTATTCTTTAATATAAGATAACACTATGGATATATTAATTATATTTTTTAATATTATCTCTATTTAAATTCACTAACTATGAGAAGGAATATAATGCAAATTTAAAAATTTTTTCTTTAAATAAAAATAAAAATAAAATTTTATTTTATTTTTAAATAAATTTAATAATTTAATTATCTATTTTTTAAATACTTAAAGTGTCTTATAATAAAAATTAAATATATATTTTGATGAGAATAAAAATTTTATTAATATATTTCTTTCATTAAAAATATTTTTTAAAAAGTTGAATTTAAAAAATATAAAATATTTTAATTTTTTAAAGTGTAATTATTGACTTTTTTTTAAAGTATCTTTATTAATAATAAATTTATATTTATTATAAAATATTTAATAAAAATAAATATAAAAAAATAAATTTAATTAAAAAATAAATAATTATTTTATTAAAAATAAAATTAAATTAAAAATATTTTATATTGTTTAATGAGAGGGTATAAATTATCGTTAAGAATTGCTTTAATTTTGGGTGGAGAGGGCAGTGGGAGAATCAGAGTGAATGGAAAGCTGTGCAAAGGCTGACGAGGCGGTGAAATTCACGTTAGAGAGTCCCAAGAAAAACTGCAGATTTGGACAGTGCGTGGGACTTGAGCTTCACATAAATATTTGGGTAATCTTTTCTATTTATAAAATACTTTTAATTTCAAACCCAAATAAAAAAATGACAAAAATTAGGGAGAATGATAATTAGGTTAAAAAATATTAAATTGATCACAATTAGATTTTCGATAACCTTTTTGTCAAAAATAAGTTGAAAATATTGATTCATGTTATTACAAATTTAAATGTTTCATTTCAAACATAATTATTAAATTGTAATTAAAATTCTTGTTTGAAATGGTGTAAATTGAAAATAACAGGTAAAGTTGAAAAAAAAAATTAACTTCTCTAAATTTTTCTTTTACTTAAGATAAAAAAAAAAATTTAACTTTGTTTCATATTGAGAACTAGAGAGAGTACTCTATTTAATTTTTTATAGTGCTTGACACCTTCTAAAAAATAATAATAATTGTATTTTCTCATATAAATCAATTACTCCCTCCATTTAAAAATATAAATTATTTTTTGAGGATTTAGATTTTAAAAAATATAAGATATTTTTAATCTTTCGAGCTATAATTATTATTTTTTTTAAAAGTACCCCTATAAATAATGACTTTATATTTATTGCAGGGTATTTAATAGAGATAAATATGAAAAGGGTTAATTTAAAAGTATGTAACTATTTTATTAGAAGATAAGATTTAATTAAAAATATCTTATGTTTCTAAACGGAGGGAGTATAATTAATTTATAGGAAACAAGAAAATTTAGTTATATAATTAAAATTGTCTAAAAATTATTTTATTTCTTCATTTTTATCCCTAATAATAAATGCCATAAATTTGAAAACTAAGCATTCTTTATATTTGCATAGAAAATTGAGAAGGTTACCCCTTTACCAATGCTATTGAAAATATCCATGTATTTTAAACTCGATGTCTCAACCACTACACCTGGAGAAAAAAAAATTCATATTACAATAAACAATTTCATTACCAATTAAAAGATATAGTTTTTTTTTATTAATGAGGGTTAGGTCTAATGTTAGGGACTAGTATATCAAGACATGAATTTTTACTAGGAGATATGCCAACAGTTAGTATTCAATTGTATTTTGAATAGGATTGCCTCTATTAAGATACCTATGAGCAACTAAAAGATCTAGGTTTTTTCTTTAAGTATCTATGAAATTGAAAAAAAAAACAATTAAAATATTATGTATCAGTGTCTTCTCCTTGTTGGCCTCTTAGTTAAGGTTCTTCTTCGTCTTCATACGTTGAGATCATGCCGTTTTTGGTCTCTCTGAGTTTCTTCTCTTTTTTGTTTGTCGCGTGTAAGCCCACACTTTTTAGCGTTATTAACAATTTTTGCCACGTGGCATAACTCAAGTAGTTTTGAATGATAAGAACAAAAGTATGAAATGATAGAAACATTATAAGCAATTCTAAGCTAGTCAAAAGTTTAAAGATTAAAATACAGAGCCATACTTTTTGAGTTTTAAGCATATAAGGATTAAAAAAACAATTTTTCTTTTATTTTTCATTTGCAAATAAATTTAACAGTTAAATGCAACTTATGTTATAAAAAAAAATAGAATGTTCATCGAGTTGATAATTGGAATGGGTCAAACTTATTTGAATCGAGTTTAAAACATCCCACCTCTTAAAAAAAAGACTCACATAATCAAATTTAATTTTAACTTTTTTTAAGTTGGCTCAAATTATAAGTTCTATTTTAACCATATAAATATCTCATTCTCATGCAGGACAGTAGGAGTGAACATGGTTAGTTAGTGCCCATTGGTCCAAAAATATTTGAGTTCCATTTTTGAATTTGCAGACTTGAAATGATTCGTGCCCTTGTACAGGCTCAAGTGCCCAACTTCTAAAATAAATTTAAGGACAAATGAGTTAGATCCCATGAATTAATAACAATTAAATTTTTAAATAATTTTTTCCAAATAGATTGTAACTGAAATTTTTATTTGTAACTATTTAAATTTATATTTATAATTCATTTTTTAAAGAATTTTGTGTCTTAATTCAATTTTTTAGGATCTAATTATCATTCTCCTTAAATTAAAAGTGTTTGTTACTTGAAAATATAATTTTAAATTCCTATACTTTGTTCGAGTACTGCTATAAATTTTTGCACCTTTTTTTGATGTTTTAAGTTTTTACACTTTTATTTTTTAATATTTTAGGCCCTTCATAAGCAGTGTTATAATGAACTAGAATGTTAGAAAACAAAAATGTAAATATTTAAAATTCTAAAAAAAAAGTAAAAAAAAAAACTTATAACAAAATTTGAGTAAAGTCTAAAAATTTAAAGTTATATTTTCCTTATAATGTCTATAAAATAAATGATATATTATTTTTTTTATTTTTTTAAAAACTCAGCACTGATATTCAAACATACAGTCATTTGGATATTGTCTGGGGGAGGGCAATGAGAAGAGAAAATTACTTTTTAATTTTTTATACATACTTTTTTTTTTTCTTCTTTTGCCCATTTGAGAGTATGGGTTGAATGAAGTTGTAATTTTTTATTTTAAAAAATAATTTGCATTCATTCTTGTTTTCTTTGATTTTGAATAAAATCCTTATATTATATTTTGTTTTGATCAAATTATAAAAATTTGATCAATTAAATATGTTAGTCTCTCAAAGTTAAAATTATAATGATTAACTTTTTCAAAACAAAAGCACTTCAAAATTTCATTCATTCAAAATAGTACATGAAGAAATTGCTGGGGGAATTTAAGCTAAACATAATCGATCATTCAAAATAGTATATGCCAACATAATCAATCAATGGCCAGTTTGCTTTAAAAAACGATTTTAGTTAGACTAAACATCAAAAAGTTGTTATGAATATGAAGAAGTTGTTGGGAGAATTTAAGCTAAACACACAAATGCGTTGCCAAAAAAAAAATTCTTATTTTGATAAATTATTTGACATAACTTGTTAAAAAAAAAAAAGCTAAAAATAGAAACAACCCCCCCCCCCAAAAAAAAACCTCTATGAATAGCTTAATGTTTTCCCAACATCTCAAAGCGTTAAAATTTAACTAAAATCACTTTTTTCTTTAATTTAAACAAATTAGCCCTCAATTAACCAAAACATAGATGTAATCAACCGCCATTAAAAACACAAAAATATTAATAATAATTAAAAAAAAAACACACACACACACACAAAAGAAAGCAAATGGATACCACTTATCTCTCCTTTTCTGCTCTGTTTCTTTCTCTCTTATGGCATCACTGGCTTTACCAATGAACAAGCATAATCATGCAAGGGCCTTATCAACAAGGATGGACCCAAATTGCGGGTCCTTGGGGCACAAATAATTTTTCTTCTTAATTTTATATACAATGTATGTATATCAATGAACCCCCAATACTTGATAACATTGATTCTAATGTCCCAACAAAATACACATGGCAAAATTTCTGGGTCCATCACAGTCAAGCACTATCTTTGCCACCCTTCCTAATAGTACATGAAACAAAATTCAGCACAAACAGGTTAAGCAAAGCTTCATACCTGGGAAGAAAGTAGCTGATGTAAAACACAAACACTCACGCTCACACTGATTTGAACAGAATAGGATAAGGGAGAAGAAACAGAAACAGAAAGTGGGAGGTGGAGGGGAAGTGAAAAGAGAGAAAAGTGACTGAAATATGAGAGGAAGAACAGAAGAGAGATGCAGAACTGAAGAGAGAGAGGGAGCTTTCAGAAAATCATAATGCTTCAAACATTCCTCCCCTTCCTCAATACAAGTCATGCTATTTATAAGCATATGAGGTTTCCTTCCTAACAAGGAAACATCCACTTGCTGCCTAGTTTCCTTCACAAGAAGGAAACTTACAAAAGTTAATAAAATAAGAATCTACTTGCTGCCTAGTTTCCTTCACAATAAGGAAACTTACAAAAGTTAAATGAAAAACAACAAAACCAATAAACTAATGAAAGGCAATAAGAAATAATAAATTATTTCCTCCTAAAGTAATATTTGCCATATTTTCTATCAATTCCCCCCTGCTGCAAAGAACTCTCCTCCGGAGAGGTAGAGAGTTGATAGGCTTCTAGCAAGGCAGGATTAAGTTGTTGGAATTCATCTTCTGAAATCCAGGTGGCATCTTCATCAGATCGACCTCTCCAACGAACCAAATAACGACGGATGGGCCCCTCAGAGGTAAAGACCATTTGATCATCCATAATGGTCTCGATTTCATCAACTAATGGTGAAACAGCAGGCAATGATGGAATTGGCACTTGTGAAGGCTGAGTACCTGCAAAATCATCAGAAAGCAAAGGGGGAGGCTCAAAAGTTCCCCGATAAGGCATAAGATCCTCTACATTGAAAACTGGACTAATGGCCATATCAGAAGGTAATTCTAAAAGATAAGCATTAGGTCCTAATTTCTTTGTTATGCGAAAAGGTCCCGAAGCTCAAGCATGCAACTTTTTAAAAGCGTGTTTAGGGTAACGTTCTGGACGAATGCGAGCCATAACATAATCACCTATTTCGAAGCTTTGAAATCGGCGATGAGTATTAGCAGATAATTTATATTGATCATTACTCGTTGCTAATTTGCGCCTAATTTCAGCATGTAATTCATGAAGGCGATTGGCGAAAGATTCCGCAGATTTAGAGATGCGAAATGTCAACGGGATTGGCAGGAGGTCAATAGGCTATTTAGGATTAAAACCTTGAACAATCTGAAAGGGACTCATGCCTGTAGACCTATTCACTGAATTATTATATGCAAACTCTGCAGTGGGTAGAACCAAATCCTAATTCTTTGGCCTATCTCCAACTAAACTCCGAAGCAAATTACCCAAACTGCGATTAGTGACTTCAGTTTGCCCATCAGTTTGAGGATGAAAAGCAGAAGAGAACTTCAATTGGGTACCAAAAAGTTTCCATAGGGTCTTCCAAAAGTAGCTAACAAACTTGACATCTCTATCAGATACGATAGTGGTAGGTAACCCATGTAGACGTACAATCTCCTTGAAGAACAACTTTGCTAGATGTGAAGCATCCGTAGTTTTGCTACAAGGAATAAAGTGAGCCATCTTTGAAAACCTGTCCACAACAACTAATACAGAGTCATGACCTCTAGCTGTGCGAGGCAATCCTAAGACAAAATCCATACTTAAGTCTTTCCAAGGTGCCTCAGGAATCGGCAAAGGAGTATACCAACCAGTATTCTGTCGCCTGGCTTTAGAAGTTTGACAATTTCGACATTGAGACACTATGCGAGCCACATCACGCTTGAGTGAAGGCCAGTAGAACCTATCTTCGACTAATGCCATTGTCTTGTTAACCCCGAAATGACCAGCTAAACCTCCAGCGTGTAACTCCCATATAAGAAAATCTCGCATAGAAGTACGTGGGATGCACAGTTTGCTCCCACGAAAGAGATGACTGTCTTTAAGGATGAAATCAACATGTTCATGACGATTATCACTGCAAACTTCTTGGTATATTATCCCAAAATCTGGACATGAAGCATAGTCGTCCTTCAAGTTTTCAAAACCAACAACACTAACGCTCATAGTGTGCAACAAGTTGACCTGACGGCTCAGGGCATCAGCCACTATATTTTTTGTTCCTGAACGATGCTTGACCACAAAAGTGAATCCCTGAATATACTCAACCCATTTAGCATGTTTAGCATTTAAGTGCCGCTGAGAGTTGATAAACCTAAGCGCCTGATGATCAGAGTATAGAACAAATTATTGCGGAAGAAGGTAGTACTTCTAATGCTCAAGGGATCTCACAATCGTATAAAATTTCTTATCATAAGTGGAGTATTTTTGTTTGGCATCATTGAGCTTTTCACTGAAGAAAGCCACAGGGTGACCTTCTTGGCTTAGTACACCTCCGATTCCTGTCCCAGACACATCACAAGCAACTTCGAAACACTTTGTAAAATCAGGTAAAGACAAGACTGGAGCTTGAGAAAGCTTCTTCTTAATATCTTGGAAAGCCATGGAAGCTGTAGATGTCCACTGAAACTTGTCTTGTTTTAAGCAATCAGTGATAGGAGTCATAATGGTACTGAAGTTTCTAATGAAGCGTCTATAGAAAGAAGCAAGGCCATGAAAACTCCGTACTTCATGAAGAGATTGTGGCTCAGGCCATTCTTGAATGGCTTGGACTTTCTCAAGGTCAACTGCTAAACCCCTTTCAGAAACTATGAAACCTAAGAAAATGACTTGATTTTGAAGAAATGAACACTTAGGCAAGTTAACATAAAACTATTCTTGACGCAAGGTGAGAAAAATTAACTCGAGATGTCCCAAGTGTTCTTCTCTTGACTTGCTAAAAACTAGTATGTCATCAAAGTATACCACCAAAAATTTTCCCAAGTAAGAGCGAAAGAGGTGAGTCATTACTCTCATGAATGTACTTGGTGCATTTGATAACCCAAAAGGCATGACAAACCATTCAAACAATCCATCTTGCGTTTTAAAAGCAGTCTTCCACTCATCTCCAGGCCTAATCCTGATCTGATGATAACCACTTCTGAGGTCAATCTTTGAAAACCAACTAGATCCAGACACTAAATCAAGCATGTCATCAAGTCTAGGAATGGGAAACCTATACTTGATGGTGATCTTGTTGATGGCTCTGCTGTCTACACACATTCTCCAAGAGCCGTCTTTCTTTGGGGTTAAAAGAGCAGGTACTGCATAAGGACTCATACTATGCTGGATATAACCCTTTTCCAACAATCCACTGACTTGTCGGTTAAGCTTTGCTCTATCTTTAGGGTTCATCCTGTAGTGTGGTAGATTGGGGAGTTGTGAACCTGGAATGAAATCAATTGTATGTTGGATCTCTCTCATTGGTGGTAATTCAGATGGAAGCTCATCGAGAGTGATATCCCGAAATTGTTGTAAGAGCTGTTGCACTTCCTCTGGCATTTTTGAAGTAGTAGCAATTCGTTGCGAGATCTTGGATACTAAAATAAACACGATCGTACTCTCTCTGCTTTCTGGTACAAATTGTTTTTCTGTCAGAAGATGCAAATTGTGGGTTTTGGGTTTTGTGCCCTTTGATTTACTTAAGCCTTTGCCTTCGTTGTCAGGCTTAGCAGGATGTAACAGGATCGTCTTGCCTCCATGCTTAAATATATAGGTATTCTCACGACCATGATTGATAACATTGTGGTCATAAAGCCACGGTCAACCAAGTAAAATGTGAGCAACATCTATTGGAAGAACATCACAAATAATCTCTTCTTTATAGTCACCTAAGTGAAGAGGAACGCGACATTGTTGGGTGACTAGTAAAGAAGTTTTGTCGACCCATGCAACACGAAAAGGTTCTGGGTGAGGTTCTGTCTTGAGATTGAGTCGGGCTACTCCTTGACTAGAAATAACGTTTCTAGAACTCCCTCCATCAATCACCAATTTGCAAGCTTTATCTCCACACTTCACAAAAGTATGAAAAATACTTGTTCGCTTCCATGAATCACTAGGCAGAGGGACAGATAGAATGCATCGCATAACTCCAACTCGACGCGTCTCACACCCATGTTCATCAATGATGATGTCCTCATCGACATCTGAAGGACACTCAACTGGATCTACGACAATATCAGCATTTGCATTGTCTTCCTCACCTTCATATTGTGAGTCAATAACTAGAGTACGCTGTGGGCATTTTGACGCAATATGACCCTTTGAGTGACAGCGAAAACACTCGACAAAGGAATTGTTATGGCGGGAAGCAGGAACTATAGCCTCACTAGGTTGCTTAGAAGTATTACCCCTTAACCCAATTGCTTGAGTAGGTGTAAAAGACGAGCTAGGCCTAGATGTAAGTGCTCCTATTGGTCGTTCAGACAAACTGGAAGTTCATGCTTGTCTAAACTGATTGCTCTACAGATCGATACGCTTTGCAGACGAGTACTGTGATAGAGACTCTACTTCCAAAGTCTTATGATAAGCTTCTTCAAGAGACTCTGGAAAGTTTAACTTGAGCTCCTTTTGTATATATGGCTTGAGACCATTAACAAACTTGGTAATGGTGCGCCATTCCTCTTCATCCACGTCACATCTAATCATAAGGTCATCGAATTAAGAAATATACTCGGAAGCTATGGAGATTTGCCTCAAATTAAGGTATTTGTCATACAATTGACTCTTATAATGAGTCGGCACATATTTTTCTTTCAGCTTGGCCTTCATTTCATCCCACGTCTCAATCGGTGGATAACCTTGTCACTCAATATTCCTTTGGACATTTTGCCAGTATTTCCTAGCAGATCCCACGAGCTTCATCTTCATAAACCGAACTCGCTGAATTTCTCTCATGTCATACCATTCAAAATAATCTTCCATGCTGGCTAACCAATCCAGGAATGCACTAGGATTCAATCGTCCATCAAACTCAAGAGCTTCAACTTTAACCCTTTTGGTGATGTCATCAATATGTGTCCTTCTAAGGCCTTCTCTACCATTCCTATGGACTAACTGGTATGGTCTATGATGTTGATCTTCAGGCCCTTGCCCATCCCAAGTATCATCTATGTCATTAGAATCATGATTTGTAAACTCATGAGGAAATGTTCTACTGTGTCTTTCACCCATAGCTCTAGAGGAATGACCAATCCTAAGGGAATTACCTCTAAGTTGATTGCGGACTGGGAATTGTTCATTTTTAAGACTTGACTCTCCTCTAATGATAGGTCTTTCGAGTATCCCTTCAGTTGTTTTCCCTGTATCTTGTCTGTATGTCAACTGAATTGCACTCATTATCTCTTCAAATTTATTGTCCATGAATTCTTTAATTTCTTCTAGCCGCTGGTCCACATATGCCCTTTGAGTCTTTTCAGATTCCTCAAGATGATTTTGGGTGATTTGGGAGTTATTAGCCATGGCAGATTTTAGGGCAGTAATTTCTTGATCTAATAAAGCTTGCTTATCATATAAATCACGAATGGTCATACAATGACAAAGATGGTATGGTAAAGTGCAAATTTGGAGTGGATTTAATAACTTAAGGAAGAAAGGCCCCCAAGTTGCCCTCACCTAAATAGGTGAAGTCCCTTCTTTAACAACACTAACCCTCTGAGAATTCAAAAATTTCACAGGGATCGTATGCTAAATAGGTAACAACTCGAGTGAAGTCTTCACAGAAATCTCCGAAGGTTCAAAAACCTCTTAGAAAAACCGTTAGAAACTTCAACCAACCTAAGGTAATTTTTGGACACAGGTATAGGGTAGGATTGTGTGTGAGGTAGGTGTCTAAAGTTATACGAACACTGCTATCAAAAGTCACAAATTAACAACATAATGATCAATGTAAATTTTTCCTTTTATATATATATATATATATATATTTTCAAAATATTAAAACATGATTAAAAAATAAATAAAAATAAAATAAAAATTGCAATGCTTAAAGAAACCAAAGTAACACACAACAAAGATTTCAGAACTAGCTATGAATGAAACACCTTCCTTTAAGAACCAAATAAGCCAGTTAAATGAGAGGGTTGTCAGCCTTACCAGCGTTGCTTTAGGAGCTCAAAACAAAAAGTTTTACCCCCAACTAAGTTTTAGATGATGACTTGTGCCCTCAGCTCCTTCAAAGTTGAACAAATTCCGTGAAAACACACAGAAAACACTGAAATCACGTTCTGGCGGCGACTGTACGGACGGCGCGTGTGACGGCGCGTGAGGAGTGTGAAGACCACACGCAGAAGCTCCACCGGCGCGTGTAGCTTCGGGCGGAGGTGGTTTTTCTGGTTCTGACCGGATTTTCCCTTCTGAGCACGATGGTAGCGTCCGTTTTTGGATCTGACGTCGGGAAATGTGATTCTGGGTGTTGGCAGCGTGAACAGAGTATGTTGAGCTCCCCTGAGAGTTTTCCTTCGATCTCTGGCCGCGGAAACAGCCTAGGAACATTCAGAACCAGGCTCTGGTACCAAGTTGATGTAAAACACAAACACTCACGCTCACACTGATTTGAACAGAATAGGATAAGGGAGAAGAAACAGAAACAAAAAGTGGGAGGTGGAGGGGAAGTGAAAACAGAGAAGGTGAAAAGAGAGAAAAGTGACTGAAATATGAGAGGAAGAACAGAAGAGAGATGCAGAACTGAAGAGAGAGAGAGAGCTTTCAGAAAATCATAATGCTTCAAACATTCCTCCCCTTCCTCAATACAAGTCATGCTATTTATAAGCATATGAGGTTTCCTTCCTAACAAGGAAACATCCACTTGCTGCCTAGTTTCCTTCACAAGAAAGAAACTTACAAAAGTTAATAAAATAAGAATCCACTTGCTGCCTAGTTTCCTTCACAATAAGGAAACTTACAAAAGTTAAATGAAAAACAACAAAATCAATAAACTAATGAAAGGCAATAAGAAATAACAAATTATTTCCTCCTAAAGTAATATTTGCCATATTTTCTATCAGTAGCATCAAACTGCTTGTGACCAACTTAATCTGCATTGACTAAGATCATAATTAATGAAGAGCAGGTGAGTTTCAAAATATCATACGTCCAACAAAGAAGAGTTAATCAGTGTGTTCATGTGAGGAAGTGTCTTACTGATTACCGAAAAAGAAGAGCCAGCAATGGACAAGATAAGTACGTCAGCTTCGGAAAGCACATGAAAACTAGATATAAAATCATAGTTCCATCATATCTATCATTACATAAAACAAAATTTGGATAACATAGGCGCTTGTTATCGAGTCTACTTAACAAACGTAGCACTTTTTTTTTTTTTTTGGATCAAGTCAATCATAAGATGCAGAGTTATAAAAATTGTGTGACATATTTAATTAAAGAACTCAAATAACAAGCACATAAAAACCTAGACTTACGTTCACAGATGGTCAGCCATAGCCATAACGATCTTCACTTCCATGTGTACATGGCTTGCCAAAACCTGGAATGCTAAAAATTGATTCAAAACCCTTTGTTGTTCTTGACATGCTAACTGAATGTGAAAGCAAAATTAAGCAATAGATTCAATGTAATGGAAAAAGAGGGATATGTAACATTTGACATTTGACATAATAAAAAATATGCCACCATCAATAATTTTTTTTCATCATCATCAGCTTCCATTACAGGTGATTACAAGTCCAGCAGAAAATGAAGCTGCCGGTCCTTTTGCATCAAATCAGATATGAATGACATTATAAATATGACCATACCTCTACTTGTTGAAGTATTTTCTCTTATCATACAATAAATATATATACAACCCAACGCCTGAGACTAAACGTTTGGGGAAATAGTCAAGTCCATTGTGACTCCATCATTATGAGGCAGATTTCTAACCTCGCTAAGAATCCTAGTAATTTCTTTTGTCAGTTCTCTACGTACAAAGTCAGATCGCTCCTTTGTAATTGAAGATTCTGCAAACAAGGTTTCAGCAAGGGACTGATATTCTTGAAACCATTCATCCTCGATACTTTGATTATTATTGTGATCATTATCAAGAAGTAGAGAGGACTCATGTTGTCGCCATCTACTTAAATAATACCTATCAGGGAGCTGAAAGTAATTCTTTATTATGAATACACGAAGAGCATGTCTGCACAATATCCCAGAGGATTCAAATTCTTTGCAAGAGCAATGGATTTGTTCATCTTCAGCCAGCCATATCACAAGACGCTCACCATCCATCCTTTTGAAGTGGCGTACAATATATGATCCATTGGACATTTCAGATGTAGTATATTGCATTGTTAGCAATAACTCTTGTTGCAAGGCATTAAATGAAAAAGGTGTGTATATTCTCCGGGCATGCTCTTCAATAGGTATGCAGCTTTTGAGGTGCATATATGGAGTTTCTTGACGAGCATGATGAAGAAAATTTGCAGAAATGCCAACCTGCAATAAGGTGGAAAGTCATTGCAAGAAAAGCAAGTTAGTACAAGCATGCCAGACAAAGTTCTAAGAGATAAATACCTGCTCAAAAAAGCTCCGTAAACAAGTTTGAGAACTGAAGATGCCTTTCAAAAAACTGTCTAATGACTTTGAGTAAGATGCTGTCCCCATCCGAGCCAGAAAGAAACCTCTAACATAAGACAATGCCCAAGATGCCCGCAAAGTGTAGAGTAGACCAATATGCCTATCTGAACCAAGACCAAAGGAAGATGTCATTTGGTTCCATCGAAGTTCAAATTCCTCTGAATTCTCAATGTGATATAATGCATCAAACTCAGATTTAAATTCTTCATAGCGAGACCCAAGAGGAAGAGAAAACCAGCAGGTTACCTTGGGCATCATACACCATATAGAGATTACATGTTTAGTGCCTGGCAATTCACTTCTTATGGCATCTCTAAGGCCAGGGTCGACATTGGTTAAAATTGTTTGTGGACATCTTCCTCTCATGAGCCGGACAAAACTCTGTATTGAGGTACAATCATCATAAGAGGAGATATATGAAGGCAAAATTCATATCTTAAAGAGGAAGCAAGTAGTAAACCTGTAGTGCCCAAGAGAAGGACCGAGGTGTTTCATCCTGCAACAAAACACAACCAAAGAAAATGGTTCTACCACAGTTGTCAATACCAAACCATGCTCCAAAGAGCATTCCGTATGTGATTGATCGATACGTAGCGTCAAAATAAACCACATCACCAAACATAGAATATGCACGAACAGAGTCACTGTAAGACCAGGCTATATTTTCAACCATTTCATTCCCATCCATTGTAAAATCATAAACAAAATCATTGTCAGTCTCTTTCATTGTTTTGCATGCCTCAAGAAGTTCCAATACATCATTTTCTCTTTTCTCGCTTAGCAATGCCTCGTTTTCCTGAATAACCTTCTTCCGGTTTTGAACAAAATTCCTCACATCCCTTTCCAAGAATGGCAGTTGCCCACCTTGAATCCCTTTTTCCAGCTCAAGCATCTTCACTATTCGATGAATTGGGAACCCAGCTTTAGAAAGTAAGAGTATACGCTCTTGATCAGCCTCTTGTATTTTCCGATATGCTGGAAGAAGCCGCACTTGGTCATCCTCCAAAAGTTCATGATTATGTACATTACTAAACTGCACAACAAACCAGTGAGAAGCTCCATCCACAATCTCCTTTGACAGATACATTTTTGCATCACATCCACACCGTACGGATTTTCTATCTCTATGGTGTTCTCCATTAGACTTCTTCTTCATTGGGGCAAACCCTGAACGGTAACAAACAAAGTCACGTTTATAAATGCCTAATTGCGGGCTAAGTCTGGATCTTTCTTTTCTAATTGAGAACCCATTCTTCCGGGCAAAATTCCCATAATATTCAAACGCATCATCATCACTCTTAAACACCATTCCTACATAGGGTGAAACCATAGTTTCTGATGACGCCTTCTCTGTCTTCACCAATTCCGGTCCAGCCGCAATCTCTTCACCATCACCCTCATATGTCACATAACATTTCCAATCTCCACATGGGCATTGTTGCCGTGGAATCCATAGGTTTTTGGACGGAAAGGACGTCATCATGTAACTTGATTTTGGGTGTTTATATTGCAATTGAAAGTTACGGACTACACTAGCAACAACAAACAAACAGAAATTGTGAATAGATGTCAAGAAATGTTGGAACTTCCAAGTATATTTACTTGAAATTTTATACAAGAGAGATGAGCAGTGAGCAGAAGCTTGAAATGTCTGGTCCACGAAAATCAAAATGTTGAAGTATTAAAACAAGAAGATGAACAGGTGTTTGTGACAAGTAAAAAGCGAGAAACAAGGTTGAAGATATCAGTTCGCAGTCCCAAGAATCGTACCGGAACGACAGAGAGGGAAGAGTGAACTTAAAGCCTTAAACCCTTGGTTCTCAGATTCGTGCTCCACTCTTCAGCTTTTGTTGTGTCTTCTGACTCTTGTTTATTCCCTCTGGTCCCAGTACCTACACAAAGGACTGAAGGAGTGACGGACATAAATCGGCTGAGCTCAAATTATTGTTGGGCTAAATTGCATAGTTTTTCGCTTTTAGTGGTTGAATAATATATTTTAGCCCAACCACCAGACTCCCTAAGGTATTATGCCTACTGAACTAGGGGTCTTAAATTTGAACTCGAGGGTGTATAAGAGTTCAAATTCTATCTTTTGATAGCATACAGAGAAAATAATTTTAAGTAACATTTAAATTGATAGATTTAAATTTAAATTTTAAATTCAAAATCTTGCATTTCAAATTCATATACTTAAATTTTTTTGTTTGAGTAATTTAAAAAAATTTTAAATAAAAAAGAGAGATAAACTAAAATTTGAAAAGGAGATGAAAAAGTAAAAATAATAAGTTTATTTTATAATCTTATTAACAAGAGATAAAAAAAAGATAAAATAGTCGTAGAAGTATCAATGGTGAAAATGTAAAAAATAAAATAAAATTTAATTGGGTGGGTTATTAAATATTTGAGACACTGTAAGTTTTAGATGGTTAAAACTCATGGGTTGAAAATAAATATTTATGGTGAGCTGGTAATAGTTGATTCAATAATTACAAAAAAAAATATTAAGATACGGAGAATTGAAGTGTGATATTTCATTCTCTCATGCTCTATTGGTATAAAATTTAAGAGACCTAGATATTGTTTCACTCTTATGTCAAAATTGATTTCTATCATTACTTTAATTCGTTAATCTTGAAACTAAATTTCAAAGATGATTTGTAATTTAAATTTGGGAAAATCGTGCATAAGGACCAAATGATTGAAATATTTAAGAAAAAGGATTAAGATTTGAAAATAATTGAAGATTTCAAAATCTGCAATTTAGTTCTAAGAGATCTTCAAGAATCTGTATTGATAATTTTGGAAAATCAATTGCAAATCTACAATGCACATTTAAGGATCTTAAAGGCTTGTTCCTCGTTCCCAAATTATTTCCGTCATTTGATCCTTATGCACAATTTTGCCTTTAAATTTTAAATTGGAAACACTTCAAGGGATAAACATAATTAAGAAGCATGTTGCCAACTAAGGATACAAAATTTCATTCAAAATAGTATAATGCAAATATTGCAATGACCAAGTTGTTTCAACATAAACACCAATTAAATCAACCAAAACACACACACACAAATAAACAGCCATTAAAAAGACAACACTAAATTGCTCCCAATAAAAGAAAGAACATGGATCTTGTTCTTAGTAATATATATACTTGCTTCACTCTTTAACAGCAACATATTATTAATGATATCATTGTATCTGTTGTGATGGGTTTGTCTTTTTCTCAGCCAGGAATGGTTTGAACATCATCAGCACTCCAAGTGCTGCTACTAGGTTCAGCACAAAAAATACCATATGAGGACCTGCAGTTGAATGTCCCACAGCTAGTGAGCTTACAGTTTTACAATTCAACAAAAGAAGGGAAACCAGGTTAGCTAAGCTTCATACCTGGTAGGAAAGAAGCATCTAACCGCTTTTCTGACCATGTTAATCTGCATTTGACCAAGATCATAATTAGCGAACAGCAGGTAAGTTTCAAAATATTATACGCATTTTGAAAAAAGAAAAAAGAAAAAAGAAAAAATGGTTAATAAATGTTTTCATGTGAGGAAGTGTTGTTACAGATTACAAGAAAATTCCAGTAATGGAATTTCATTTGAATAGTTTTCATCAGGGAAAATACATAATTCTTAAATTAAGGATCACAGACAAAATAAGTAAATCAGCTTTGAAAATATATGAAAAATAAATGCAGAGACTTATGGAATTAAAATAATCTTTACAGTCTCAGATAATAAATAAAAACCTCTAACCAATCCACACTTCTTGTTTTTATTTTTTCTTTTTTGGCACCATATTTTTTCTTTGATAAATAAAGAAGTGAGGAGTTAGAAAAGTTTTAGACCCAAGGCAACGCACAGAAAACTTAGTAGATGCCATCCAACAATGGATCACAAATCAAAGATTGGAATCAATCCAAAGCAAACCTTTATTGACAATTTTTCACCAAATTTGATAGTGTCATATAAGAAGCAAAACAAATAAATGAAAAGTAATCTTACAATGCACCACCTCCAGCTGGGCCAAATGCTTTGAAGAGTGACATGGCAGTCGTAGCAATACCATTAGCTGCTCCCCTTTGGTGCTGTTCCTGTTTTTCGAAATGAAGCATGCCGTATTTGCCCAACTCAATCATGATAATCTCACAACTTGACAAGAAAAATGAATAATAATAAACAATGAGCTGAAATAAATTTTTTTTTTACCACTGCTCTGTTTTGCAGAAGGAACAAACCAGTAATGATGGTTGCCTGGCAAAAAAAAAAAAAAAAATTACAACCAGGCAAGTTCACAATGTATGTAGGTCATTTTAAAGTACATAGTTTTATGCTTTTGGCATTCTCATATTTTATGAGATTAATTGCACCTTTAGCCCCTCTAGTTCCTCTATTGTTTCTTTTTTGTGATATAGTTGATTATTAATGTTGACCTGCCAAATTAATATCACTAATGGCTTTAATCAATTTTTTTCAATATTGCTTTAATTAACACCAGAACGAAAGTTGCTCCAATGAATGAACTAGAGGGACAACAATACCACATTTCTTTTATTGCATCAAAAGGGCTTATTGCATTATTGATAAACTTAAGAAGGTCTCAAATCATCTGATGTTTTTTCCTTGACCAACTCATAAAACATGGACCCCTCAAAAAGACTTGTGTCCTTGACCAACTTGAATTAGACACAATGTGACACTAGAAGATACATTAAATTGCATATGAACCCTTACAATTTTATCATGTCATTGTATCTGCGTAAATAATGCTCATACCAGAGCTTTCAACAAGGACATTCGACCCATTTCATTTACTTTTACTAAGATTAATAATTTTACAGACTGAGAATACCTACAAAAATTATTCTATGCCAGCATTTCATTTCACCTTAACCACATAATATTATCATTGCGGTTGATAAAGTCAAGGAACAGAAGTACTTACAGAGAGACAGAACATAAGGACAGAAGCAATCGTTATTAATAGGTCCCGTGTGAAGCCGGATAACAATGCTATGAAAGGGTGACTTTGCAAGATAGGAATGGATATAGCCTGCACATGGTGTCCCAAAAACAACAGTACAGTTTAGAAAACAACAGACAATGAAAATGCTTAATCATAGATATTTTTGCAAGAATGAGAAAGCTAACCCCCGAAACGTGAGAAAGTCTGACAGGTCCGCAAACTTTCTCCAAAAATGGATAAATGAAGATTTGGTAGAGCAACAGACTAAAACCTAACCAGTTGAGTAAAAGTCAGTACTAACCAGCATAATCAACAACTGATAGATATATGAATACTTTGCAAGAAAGAACAACAACAGTCGTATCCCACTAATCAGGGTGGGCTATACAAAGATGTGTGAAGCCATTGTGCTCTGTCCAAGACCCACATTTTATGCTTATCTCTGTATGGCTATACAGCCATCTCAACATCCTCATCTTTGCAACTCTCATTTTATGCTCATGACCCCATGTTGCCCCTTTAATCCACAACATTCACTACCATATAGCATTGCTAGCCTTGAAGTGGTTCTATAAAATTTTCCTTTTAGCTTTATCTGACATAATGCATATCTGTTCTGTCTTAAACTAACTGAAATTTTCAAATATCCAGTGCTTGCCTATTTTTCTTGTATGAACATCAAGAATTCTGAAAAAATATATATTCATTTAAGAAGTCCAGTCACATAAAAGCAAAAATTATCTACCAACTTGATTTCAAAAGTTAATGGGGATATAGTAACTGCTTTGAAACTAAAAACAACTCAGCACATAAAACAAGTATTTAAATTCATGTATAAAAAAAAAAAAGGAAATGTCATACTTAGAACTACGCATGCCAATATACATATATTTTAATGTACAGCAATAAAGCAGTTAATAAACCACAGTGCAGACCGCAGAGTATGGTTCCAGATAAATGAACTCGTATGCTCAAAATAAAAAGGATTGAACATAGGCGTAGTTCCTTCAGATGTTTGTTGCTGATCCTCCAATAAAAGCATGAACTTTTAATATCCTTTTGCACCGCACAGTTGATGCTTCTAAAAGTTACTCCACAAGTTATGCACAACAAGAATTTGAAAAATGAAAGCAAACACCATAGAAGCTTTACCGAAGTTTTCTCAGCTAAAAAAATGAAAAAGTTAATGTTGTCTTCCGCATGTCTCTTGAGATCCTTCGTAAGTTTGGCAATTATAATAACTGAAAATTACTCAACAAGATTTGCTTACATAATATGCCTAAGGGGAAGAGTTAGTATATATGACCTCATGTAAATGCAGTTAAATTATGCATAATATTTGGAGGAGGGTTAGGATGGAAACACATTTTTCAACATTTATTATATAAAATTCATACCCATCAAGGATGTACCTGATATCGAAAGAACATTACCAACATTATCTGTTGTATAGTTCAAACCCCCCAGATTTAGAGGGCTGACAGCCCATAATGAGAAAACCTGCAGAAAGTGAAATGGTGCTTACCTCTGTATAAGCAAGAGAGAAAGCATGAAAGTCCAAAAAGCAAACATACTATGTGAAATGCATAAAATCATTTATACTATTATTATGTAAGAAGTATACCTCTGTATAAGCTATATCATGCAGTGAGAAAACACAATAAATAATGATGATTGACATCAACGGCCAATTCAGCAGGAGGTTTTGATCTTTATGAACTGTCTTTCCTGTGAGTTCATTTTCTAAAGCTTCTGCATCCTCATTGGACTCATCGCTAACATTGTGGTTGTGCAATGTTTCCTGCAGATTTTGAAGACAAAAATTTTAAAACCTTAAGACGGCCTTAAAGCAAAAGCAAACAGTTTAAAATACAGGTCATTATACTCCAAATATGGTATATGTTTAAAATATTTGGAGACCTATTAAAAAATAAAGAATGGAAAAGCCCAAAAAAAAAACTATTGATACAATTACTATAGACAAAGAATTCATGGCTACACATACCGGGAGCCAGAGACAGGCAACTAGTATAGCAAGTGCAATGGCTGATATTACAAAGCAGGGCAAGAAATACGGAAACCTACAGGTCATTTATGTTTGGACAAACGAATATCAGCATGTGAACTAGGAAATGAAATTAAGAAAATCCAAAATTATTGTTATGATTTAAAAGCAATCCAAGTATACTTACTTATCAAATAATGAACCTTTCGAAAATATATGTGGAAATTTCTCTGCTGGCTGAAAATTCAAAATTCCCAAATTATCAGAGGAGTAAAAGTGTGCTCAAGTAGTCAAGGATGTGCTCCCAGTTTTGTTGAAGGCGAAAGGCACAAGGCCTATAAATGCCTGTAAAACGCCTTAGGCGCAAGGCGCTAGAAAGGCACCCACCCGAGTGAAACAATGTGCTACCATGTGAAAATGAATAATTTAAGATATGACAAATTAAGGTGAATGAGAAGGCATGCATTCACACACACCATGGCAGCTCCTCTCCCCTTAAGTTTTAATGATAGGATAGAGACCAGAATAATGATAGGGACTAAAGATACATAACGATATAACCAGGAGTTTAGATAATGATAAATTTAAATCTAGATAAAGGGAAACACTAAATCCATTAGGAATTAGGTTCAGATGGGTTTGTCAGAACAAAAGAGTCATCTAATGTCCTTGTGAAAAAGCCAAGCCCATTCTCAAGGTCAAGGACTAGTTTACTACGCCATGAAACAAAAAAAGCACCTGAGCCAAATAGCCTCCTAGTGCTGGGCCAAAGACTAAAGCTATGCCCCAAGACGCACTGACCTGAAAGGAGATCATGCTATCAATCAAATTATCATAAAAAACATGTGTGCAATGCTTGGCTGGCAAGAGAAAATTGGGACGAAAGAAAAGGAGAGGAGAGAAAATGGAGACTGGAGAGAAGAGAAAGGTGAAGGGATGTAATTCTCTTTCCTTATGCTTGACCAACCAAGAGAAAACAAGGAGGGAAAAATTATTAATTTCATATGGACAATAATAACCTTATTATTTGCAGAAAAATATTTACATATAATAAAACTTAAAATTTTAACAAATTATTTGTATAATTTTAACTGTCTATATAACTACAAGAATAAAAATAGTTTTTTGGACAAAGGACTAATGAAATAAAAATGTAATTGCAATTTATTTTATCTAATTTTAAATTTTATTTACAAAATTATTAAATATAAAATAAACTAAAAATTTTAAACTAAAAACAAATATAAGGATGAAAATGGAGGGAAGTATGAGACGGGAAACGAAAAACATCCATGGGTAAATTTGGAAGTAAAGTTTTCTCTCCAAAATCTCCCCATTTTTGGAGAGAAAAATTAGAGGGAAAAATATGTGGGCCTCACATATTATTTTTCTCTCAATTTCTCCTCCCTCCTATTTTTTATCTCAACTGAGCAACGGAAAATGTAGTTTTCCTTCCACTTTTCTCTTCCTCTGTTTTTCTCTCCTACCAAGCATAGCAGTACTCCCAATAATCAATAGCAGACCAAAGTAAGCTAGACTTACAGTTGAGAGTCCTAAAGCTTGGTGTTCTTCTCGAAAAATTTCAGTGGCATAAGCCTAGTGATGAAGTTGATATGTTGGTGGAAGTTAGAATCAAATAGAACGAATAAATCTTGTAAAGAAAAAAACAAACAGAATGACTGACTTCAATTGTCACAAATTCAAACTTCTAATTGATCCCCCGCTCTGCTCAAAGAAAATTTAAAGGCTGGCTTGGAAATTTTAGACCTTAAATGATACAATTAAATCTCTCAAAGCTTGATTATCTCACTTAAGTCTCCCAAAAAGTATCTCATCGTCAATGTCATCATCGCATAAAGCCCATTCACAAATAACTGAACAGAAATGGGTGATATGGTGAAATTTGAAGTTAATATGACCTTTATATGTCCAGTTGTCATTAACCTTGCATCAAAATGGTATGGTGCTCTAATCATATGGCCACTTTCAATAAAAACCACGCATTTAACAATCACATCAGGTTTACATTAAGCCATGTACCCCCACTCTGTTAATCATCTACTAACAATCTTAATGTTAAAATGATCTAGAAGACAAAATACTCTTTGAAGAACTAAAATGAGACATTAAAACGTTGGAGGACCAAATAGAGACAAAGTATATCCTTTATAGACCAAATCTCAATTCACGCATTTTCAAATTGTTGTCATCTGCATCCGGTACATCTATAAATGATACCTTTATCGGTCCGAGTGAACCATTTAAGCTTCCAAGAAGAAATCTTGTGCTAACAGCCATCCAAAAACTTGTGCTAAGGCCAAATAGTGTGTTAAACACAACACTGAAATCAAATAAGAATCGGTATCCATAAGGATAAGTGTACTGACTAGAACAGTGACAACGGTGATGAGGGAAATAATGAGAGGGAGGGAGGGATGAAGTTAGAAGAGAAACTAACAAGCCAAGCTGAATTCAAATAGTCTAAAAAAAGAGGCATACAATTAGTGGAGGACTATTTGTAGAGAGTCCATGATAAGAAATAAAATCAAATAAACAAAACAAAAAATAGAATCGGAGAATAAACTAAATAAAGATCCAAGATGCACTAAATAATCTTCAAATTCCTAGGTGTTTAAACTTCCTTCATTATGCCCAAGGTACGTTTTTCTACAATTTCATTCCTCCTAGTATTCTCTTTCCATTCACGGGTTATTTTATAGAGCCAAAAGTAAATCATCCAAATCAGTAGCAGCAGGGGTGCTTACACTGCAAAAATGCCTATAACTATAGCATATTTTCGACCATATCGATCAGCAAATATTCCCCATAGAACTGACGTCAAACCTCTGCCAAGCATGTATGCAGACCCTACAACATATTTCATATGGAAATCAGCATTTTAAAAGTTTACAAGTCCCTTTAATGACAGAATGAAAGGACTAAAAGGAACATTACCCAGATAACCAGCATAGGAACTAATATCTGCCTCTGTTTTTGCTAAACCAAAATCTCTTACCTGAAAGCAAATTTGTATCAACATTTCCTCTTCTATTCTGCATTAGTTGTATGCTCTTACAAGTCAAGCAATAAAAACTAACATTAAACAGGGATTTAATTTCTTGAGATATATCATAACAAATGAGAAAGCAAAAGGTAAAACAATTTTCTTTCATTGTTGAAGCTGACTACAGCAAGCCTGAACTGAGATTGGTTCTCACTCGAGGAGAAAGGTTATTCCACATTTACCAAGGTTCTAGCAAGCTGCACTTTTAACTTGCATGTGTTTGTTATTTAACTCAAAATCTGCAATTTTGTTATTCATGCCAAAAGATCTCATTTGAGATTCAAATATACTCTTGATCCCTTACCTTTGTAAGTCATTCATGGCATTTCAAGAAATAAACCACAAGTTTAGGTTGATATTCGAAGCATAGGAGAGAAAACTTCAATAAAAGGACTGTCTGCTGGCACACAAATCTTTTCTTATAGTTCATTTTTGGCCCCCCGAAAAAAAATCCTTTGACGTTGGACAAGTATTAAATGCAATGACTTCACTAACTACAACAACAGAACCAGAAGATGGAACCAATTTCTTAGTTGAAAAAACTTAAGAAAAAGGGTCGGATTGAACTGTTAATTGATATTCGAATTCATGCATTCGAATGCCCCAGATGATTAAGAAAATTGATTATATTAACCTCAAGAGAATTAATTCAAGTAATTAATCAAACCAGCTATTTAGAAGTTTCCATTCCCATCTTGAAGCAAGCAGCCACTTTAAACAATTGATATGCTCATAAAAATAGACTCAGCCCTTCTATTTGCAGTCTTGGATCTTGGTTATATGAAAAGAAAATAAAACATAAAAAAAATTGGATTTGAAATGATAAATCTAGAATATCCAAAAGGAAAAGAAATTACATCCATGCGTATCAAACAATGGATCAAGTGGCAGTCACTTCAAGAACTGGTGTACATATTTAAAGGTAGCAGGTACTTCTTATTTGCACTGTTGCTTATATAAGGGGCAAAGAAAATATTAAAAATTTGGCATTGCATAAAATGGAAGGTAGCACTAAAGGCCAGAGTAAAAATAAACTCACCATGAAATAAAGAAATGGGAAGATACATGATATAGGCAGCGCTGTACAGAGCCAAGAAAGAACAAATCAGATAAAGTTTAAAAAAATGAAGAAAGCAGGAATAAATGACTGAGGAATCTAGAGGCATGGAGTTATGATACTAATACGTGCTCAATGAAATATATTAAGTTTGTTTGTTTTGAAAACTTTTCATATGAACTGCATCATTACCAATGACCACTTCTCCACAAAAGCACAAAAAAAAAAAAAACTAGAAGGAATAAGAAATTGGACCATCTTGAACTTTTAAAGAAACAATAAGCTGATATCCCGTATTAGAGAGAGAACCACCAATGATTAATCACATAGAAAAAACTTTGTTCTTTATGAACCGGTTTCTTACTTCTGCTAAACAGCGCCAAAGAGTAGAGACAAGTTGCTACAAATACAAAAACAACAAGTTCGTTCAAAAGTTGCAGCGTTTAATTTTACAAAAAGAAGTAAGTAGATTTTCAGAAACTTTGAAAGCCAAAGTGTTCATTTACGTGACGAGATGCCAAAAAAAAAAATCACCAGTGCACAGAGTAACAATCCATATGCTGACAACATGCTTCAGGGGAACGCCTTCGTACATTTCCTTGGCTTGATCCACCTTACACCCAGGGCAGTTCTCATAGTACCGATTCTTCAACAATGGCTGTGTGACGCTGTTATCTATTTCATTCTTCTTCTTCTTGTTGCTGTTTTCGTCCGCCATGATTCTCCTTCCTGAACCGTTCTGTGTTTCTGGTTCAGAAAAACACAGAACCAACAAAGTAAATCAGAGAGAGCGGTCACAGAGACTTCTCGTAAAGTGCCGGCAGGGAGGAAGGTAAACGACAAAACTTGAGTCGAATGCCAAAGACACAAGCTCACAGGTTTCTGGAAGACGAGAAATATAGCATGTAAAGAAGAAGAGTGTGGAAAGACCTTGAGCCTGCGTGCTGTCTGCTGGAAGCTGAACGAGCGTTACAAATTGGGAAGGTGGGGCCCATTTTTTTTAAAAAAAAAAAACTAGACATTAATAGTCAA
The DNA here is from genome assembly GCF_029017545.1 of Prosopis cineraria. Classification (NCBI taxonomy): domain Eukaryota; kingdom Viridiplantae; phylum Streptophyta; class Magnoliopsida; order Fabales; family Fabaceae; genus Prosopis; species Prosopis cineraria. The sequence goes on from NW_026555338.1 coordinate 26,019,488, forward strand.
AGACAAAAGAGAGAATTACTCCATAGTACCATCCAAGGAATGTAATTATGAATCATGTGAAATGTAAAAATTATTATCAAGTTTTAAAATTTTTTAATTGTAAATAAGAAAAATGATAATAAAATTTGTTTAAATTATCTAAATAATAATTTAATAACTCAAAATGTCATAATATTAATAAAATTTTTGAAGACTTCTTTTTCAATCATTTTTTTTAAATTATTTTACTCTTATTGATAAATTAAAATTTTTTATTTAATTATTTCTATTCTTTAAAAAAATTTGTAATTAATTAAATAAAAATTTTCAATAAAATTTGTTATCTTGAAAACTTATTTTTCAATAGTAAAAATTATACTTGATAAATTATTATTTTTATTTAATTCTTGCGACTTACAAAATAAAAGTTGTTATTCCTTTAATAAAAGTTGATATTGTGGCTTGCTTTTTACTAATAAAAATTACATTTATTAAGGTGTAATTTCTTATTCAATTCTTATAATTTACATAATATAAGTTATGATTGAATCTTATTATTTTTAATAGGTAAATGATTTTTTTAAAAACAGTTATTGATAAAGAGATACTTAAGGACTTCATTGATATTATGATATTTTGATATATCAAATTATCATTTACACAATTTGAAGAGATTTTATTATTTTTTTTAAATAATTTTTGTGTGATTATAAAATATCCTCATATTATTTTATTTTTTAAAAATATAGTTCTTTCACCAATGATCGCCGGAACTTTAGCCACTCGTGACGGAGACCCTTCCTAAAATGAGTGTTAACCATTGTGCTAGTTATACATGTTAAAACAACAGTGCAAAGATAACTTGTGTCTAGAATAAAGAAATGACAAGCTAGTAAAAGAAAATAATAACTTCAATACAAGAAAGTAACAACTTATGTACAAGTAAATAGCCAATTGGGCATATGTGAATGATAGTTTGAGCATAGGAAAATGACTGTTTGGCAAATAAGGATGACAACTTGAGTTAAAAAAAAAAATAACAAATGAGATATAAGTAAATAACAACTTAGGCATGCAGAAATGACAAATTGAGTAAAAAAATTAACAATTTATTAAAGTTTAAAAATTGAGTTATAATCGAGTTAAAATTATAAAGATTGAGTTATAATGAGCTAAAATTTAAAAATTAAGTTATAACTGAATTAAAATTATAAAGATTAAATAATTCATATTTCTTATTTTTTTAATTATTAAATTATTATTTTAAAAAATTATTACTTTTTAAATTAAATTATCTTGTACACCTTACTTTAAATCCTAGTTTTACCACTACTGAGAAATACGGCAGTAATTAGTAATGGAGTTCTCACATGGAAGGATCCAATTCGGTTCAGCGTTGATTACTCGGAGCAGGATAATTTACAACCAGGATTATAAAAAAAAAAAAAAAAATCTTTTCATGTATACTACTCTCTTCATTTTTTATTATTAAAAAAATATCACCTTTTTACTTATAATTTTTTAATGATATCATATATAGTCTAAGGTGAAAAATAGGCTATAGACTATTGAGACATAGTGGCATTATATATATATATATATATATAAACGAAGTTAATGTGATAGAGAGAGAAAATGAGAAGGGAAGATCAACATGATGAAGTGGCACTCAATTAGTGGAGCCCACCGTACTAGTTTTTGGCGGGAGGCTAGGAGAAAAATCATGCATAAGATATACCTTTTACATTTTATTTGATTGGAGAAAAGGTAAAGGGCGATGAGGTGGAGGGAGAGGGAGGCTCCCAATTTGGAAGGACAAGCTTTGAAAGTAATGGGAGAAAAAATTTTATCTCCTTCACTTTACTAACTAAGGAAGAGGACCTTATTTAAATGGAACAAGGTTTAACAACAGAGGAGGAAAGGAAAAATTTTAATGAATTTTTTTTTTAAATTTGCCTCCCCTACAACTATGCATTATGTTAGCCTTATATATAAATAATTTAAAATTATTTTAGGATAAAAAATAATTAATCTTTAAATTATAAATTCAAAAATATTTAGGATTTTAACTTCATTTTTGGTTCAATATTTCATTTTAAATTTTAAAAATGATTAATAAAAACTAATTTAAATCTTTAATTAACCAGAAAAATATAGTAGAAAACACAAAAATTACATATAAGGAACAAAAAAAGTTACATAAAAGGACCAAGAAAAACTTTATTAGTCATTCTTTATAATTTTTTATATTATTTTATGGACAATTAACAGTCACAATTAATTTTGTTAACAGTAAAAGCTAGATTGTACTACTTTTAAAAGTTTAAAAGGAAACATTATACTAAAAATAAGTTCAAGATCTTAAATTATTTTGAACATATAATTTAGAAGTTAATTTTCTCTTTTACTCATTATTTTCTTGAAATAAGAAGAGAGAATTAAATTATTGATATTCTCTAAAAAAAGAGAAATTTTTAATTTATCTTTATCTTTATTAAATACATTATCTTTTTTTTTACCAACATTGAATACATATTCTTTAAAAAAATTTTATTTCTTATATGTAGAATATAATATCACTCCACATTCTACCCATAAAAAAATGTAAAGTGATAAAATTGGAAAAAATAATTAATCATCTATATTTTCATGTAAGTGACTTATTAAAAAGACCATCAATTTTTTTAGGATATGATTTATATATGGAATTGAAGAGAGAGTGTTTTTTTTTATTATAAAAAAAAGGGAGAGAGTTTTTTTCCTCAGCATTCTCTCTTAAATTATTTATCCGATCCTATTTATAAGTTAATTTTAACATATTTTATTGAAATGATAAAAAATATTAAAACTCATTAACTAAATCTAAAAATTTAATAAGATTTCAACTTTACCCCTATTAAATATATATCATTTTATAGCATACTTTTTTACTAATATTTTATGAAGGATAAAAAGAAAAAATTTATAATAAAACTTTAATGATGCGAACTATAAATAGGATAAAAAAATTTTATCTCTTTATTTGATAAATATGGCAGGATAGAGCACAATTTAAATTTCCATTTAGATTTTTTATAAAAAATAATTGATGATTATCCATTGTCCATTATGTCAAAAATAACGTAAGTAATTAGTATGATTCAAATTGAGGTTTTATATATATATATTTTTTAAATTTGTATTTTAACCATTATATTTAGATGTCAGACATTGATATGTTATTGTATGCTTGGTTACCCATTCATCCTCGTTAAAACCATATCTGGAATAAAGTAATGTAAAAATAAAAAATAAAAAAGTTAAAAAGTGGCATTATCAGACAATCATGAGAGGATGCAGATTGCAGATACGAAACACCAAAACGTGCAATAAAATTTCAAAAACCTTTTCAAATATAAGCTTAGGGCATGTTTGGATAGAGCTTTCACATTGACAAGAGTCATTTTGGCATGTCATGCGATTGCAAACACTAATATTGCTGGAGGAATTTATTTTATTGACATAAAAGTCTATTCAAGATCTAATCAAAAGTCTACTGTGCACCAACAAACACTTGATTCAGCTGGTAAGGGAATTATACTTTCTTAATTAAAAATCTCAAGTTTGAATTTAAAAAATGTAACAATGTTTGCTATTGAAACCTCCATATGAAAGGGAAGAATTTAGACTTAACTTGACCTGAATTAGTTGGAGTTATATCTTTATGAACACCTAATTGTTTGCTAGGTAAAAAAAAAGAAGAAGAAAGAATTATGTTGAAATTTCATAAAAAAATTAATTATCATAAGATTCATTAATAATTAAATTAAGGCTATTAGTTTAGTTGTTAACGAAATTTGTAATAATTAATTTTTTTGAGTGAAAATAAAATTTGTTAAATAAAAATATATATAAAATATGTATAAGAAAGTGACAAACAATTACATCAAGCTTTTAAAGAGCAGAAAAGACTTATGAGTATAATCCACAATAGCTTTAATACATATAAGGAAAGAAGATTCATCAACAATCTCCTCGGTGAAGATGCGTTTGTTGCGAACTTCCTATAATTTCCAACTTAAAATAGTAATGTTAGTTTTTCAAAAAATGTCAACATTAGGTGATCAAAGTATATCAGATAGCCATGTGACAAAAGTCACTTTGATAGAAATCATCATACATATCAATGTTTGCTATTGAAACCTCCATATGAAAGGGAAGAATTTAGACTTAACTTGACCTGAATTAGTTGGAGTTATATCTTTATGAACACCTAATTGTTTGCTAGGTAAAAAAAAAGAAGAAGAAAGAATTATGTTGAAATTTCATAAAAAAATTAATTATCATAAGATTCATTAATAATTAAATAAGGCTATTAGTTTAGTTGTTAACGAAATTTGTAATAATTAAATTTTTTGAGTGAAAATAAAATTTGTTAAATAAAAATATATATAAAATATGTATAAGAAAGTGACAAACAATTACATCAAGCTTTTAAAGAGCAGAAAAGACTTATGAGTATAATCCACAATAGCTTTAATACATATAAGGAAAGAAGATTCATCAACAATCTCCTCGGTGAAGATGCGTTTGTTGCGAACTTCCTATAATTTCCAACTTAAAATAGTAATGTTAGTTTTTCAAAAATGTCAACATTAGGTGATCAAAGTATATCAGATAGCCATGTGACAAAAGTCACTTTGATAGAAATCATCATACATATCAAGGGGTAAAACTTTTTTTTAAAATACTTACCACAAAAGGACAATTTTTAAAGGCAAGATTTGATGTCGTCCATTGGGTCACGACAGATGAAACATTGTGAGTTATGTGTCATCTTACAATAAAGACGTTCAGTATTTATGAAAAACTGATCTTTAAAAAGTAACTAGATGAAAGTTTGAATCTTTTGCACCACAAGTAGCTCCCAGATGCTCTTTCATTTAGCCTCAACATCATTCCATTCAATAAATTAAAAAGCTCGATAAGCTAACTTAACAAAAAGCTCACCATTGCTGTCAAGATGTTAAAAACAAGAATGAGGAGAAAGGTCATTTACATTCACTATTACACCTTTAATCTGGTATAAGACAAATGGAGGAAAGAGATCTTTAAAATAATTCCACTTCCATTGACTTTTGTCATCAAGATAATCCGAAAGGGTAGTACGCATCATATGCGCTCGGAGCTCAACAAATGAGAGGTGCTTTAAAGGGCCATTGTCGCCTACCCAAAATTTTGACCAGAACCTGATATCTTTGCCACAGCCAGGCTTCCATTTGAGATACAGCACAGTGTCTTGCTAGACTTGCTCAGTATTTCTCCACAAGGAGGAATAGCTCCACTACTTAATGTTTAAGGTGAAAGATATCTGAATTAATTTTTTTATGTGAGAGTTGTATGTAATTTTTTTAAATAAAAAAAAAACTATTTTGCAAGCCGTCCATGGGACAACGTATTCCTAGGCATGACAAGTTAAACAAACCTGACCTTTAACCTTTTGGTTAAATGCACTGTTGATCTCCAAAAAAATCCAAATCAAGAAAGTTATGGTGAGACACATTTCTGTAAATAACCAACTCAGTTTCAAAAATTAATTAAGTATGATATTATGTTGAAAATAAAAAATTGGATTAAATTATCCTTATAATTAATGAAAATAAATTTTGATTTTATGCGAAAAATTTACAAAACTTGTTATAAATATTTTTTTTCAATTTGGTAGATTTGCTTATTTAAAAAAAATGAAGCATATTTCTCTTATAATAAAAACAGTGGAAAAAATTCTTTACTCTCTACTCGCAGAAAATTATAAAAAGATAAAATTAAAAGAAAATAATTAATAATTCATTCTTTATATAAAGTAACTTATAAAAATAATTATAAATTTTTTCTACAAAGTAATTCATATAAAATACGGAAGAAAAGAGCATTGTACACAGTGACGGATTTAGGAGGAGCACTCATGTCACAAAATTTTTGCCAAACTTACTTAGCTGGCACTTGTAAAAAATGTTAAAAGTAATTCTCGGCCCCCATTATTATATAATTTTTCATTTTATCCACTTCATACAATTGTTTCAGGATCCGTCCCTGATTTTGCATGAAGTTGATCTCTTTTTTCATTTTTAACATTCATTATTAGCACGAGAAATATTTCGGCCATGAAAATGAAAGATGATTTGTTTATATGAAACGAGTCGGTGAAGCCATGACAAAGACGGGGCTATTGTGAAAATGATTAATCGCCTGGTATATATTGGTGTTGAATATATTAATTAGAAAGAATCACATTTAACCCTCTCCCAAAAAAATATTACAAATAAAGGTTAATAATAAATCTCATTCCAAAAAAAAAAAATAAATGATGTTCTCATTTTAACAGTAATTTATTTTATATTAATCCTTATTTATGATTTTTTTTAAGAAAGGGCTGTATATGATTTTTTTTATTAATTAATACTATTGCAAACACATTTTTTTCATTAATTATGTACTTTCTTTATTTCGACTTTGCATCTGGATAAGATTTAAACCGTCTACATTTAATTTATATGGTTTTAATTTTAAATTTTATATTTATTAAAAAAAATTTATAATTTTTTAAAAAATTAATCTTTTAATCCTTCAACTATAATTCACTGTGATTCAATCTTTCAACTATAACTCATTATAATTTAATCTTTTAATTTTTTATTTACTTATAATTCAGTTTTTATTCTTCACATTTTTTAAAATTATCCTTATCAAATAAAAAGGAATAAATACCTTCCCTTTGTTTTTTGATATGGGATCTAAATTAATATTAAAAAAAGAGAGCTAACAAAAGTTGAGAAATTAAATCATAGACGAGTTAAAAATTGATGAATTGAATTATAAGTAAATTAAAAGTTGTAGGAATGAAAGATTACTTTTTTTATTTTAATAAATATATATTTAAAAAAAAAACTTTAGATCTGAGGCGTGCAAAGACCAGACAGTGAAAGGGAGAACAGTAGAGCGAAGAGAAGTTGACTCCGTTTTCTTTCCCTCTTTCGAAAAGAAAAAGGACCTTGCACTCTTTTTTTTTTGAGGCGGCCAGGTAGGAATTTGTTCTCATCACATCATTCAGGATTGATTAAATCTAAAATGGTTTAGATTTAAAGAATTAATTTTATTTTGTATTTTATATATTTTAAAATAAAATTTTATAAAAATTATGAAAAAATTTATTCAGGATGATTAAATCTAAAATGGTTTAGATTTAAAGAATTAATTTATTTCGTATTTTATATATTTTAAAATAAAATTTTAAAAAAGTTATAAAAAATTTAATAAATTTTTTCATAACTAATCTAGTTCATATTTAATTTAATATTAAAATTTTTATATTTTTTATATATATTGACTATTTATATGTATTTTGCATAATTTAAATTTAAAAATTTAACTTATAATTTTTTTAAAAAAATATTTTTTAAAAAGTTCCAGTAAGAAGATTATATTTTTTAATTTTTAATATTATATTTATTAAAATAAAAATTATAAAAAAATTTAATATTAACTATGAACGGTGCAAAATTCATTTAGATAGTTAATATATAAAATTACAAAAGTTTTAATGTTAAATTAAATTATTCAAATTAAATTTATATTATTCAAATTGATGATAAATTATTCATAAATTTTTATTTTAATAAATATAACATATAAATAAAAATAAAAATAAAAAATATTAAAAATTTAAACGATTCAAATCATATTATGACAACGGGTGGTGAGCATCCAAGGCGGCCAAAGAGGTGGGTTTGGTGAGTTTGTAAAGTTAGTTTGATTTTAGTTGACAGGGATCAGACGTATCATTTACTCATGTTTCTGTTATAAATTATTTCTAATTATTTTACTGAAATAATTGTGTTGTTAATTTTATTTGAAAAATATAATAATCTGATGGTTTTACTCGTGTCCAAATAAGAGGATTTATTGCTTACCTCTCAAAATTTGACGTTCAGGGGTGATCATTTACAAATCATGCTCTAACAAAGTTAGCAAATCTCACATAAATCTTCCTTTTATTTTTAATATATATATATATATATAAGCCTTTTATTAGTTCCAAATTTTCTGTCACTGTTAAGGTTTTATTTGAAATAATGCAATTTTTAGTTCTCATGATTAATTTCTATCAATTGAGTCATCAAAGTTTACTTCAATTTGGTCTTTATTATTCAGAAAAGATGTTACACCAATAAAATTTTTTAACTTGAGATAGAATATTGATTAATATAATTATTCAGGTGGAAAAGAATAGACTCTGAATTTTTTTTCAAAAAATAACAAAATACATTGTAAGAGATTATATTTATAAAAATTAAACTCATTTGAGAGTTAATTTATTCTCATTTATTTACATATACATGCTAGTAGAGCTAAAAAATGGGCAGGCCTAGCCCGTAAGGACCGGAGCCCTTAAACTCAATTTTTCATTTTTCACTTATTTTAGAGACTTGATTCTTATTTAAAAGGCTTAGGGTGGGGCCTGCAAGTCATGTTTTGAAAAAAAAAATTAAAATAAAATTAAGCATTACAAATTAATTAAAATATTTTAAAATTAAAAATTAAACTTCTCATAATCTTTTAGAAATTAAATAGCACACATTTAGAAGTTTAGTATAAAATTCAAATCTTGATTAAAAAATAGTTTATTTTTTATAAATACACAAACATAATAATTATGAAAAAAATAAAAAATATAAAAAATTGTATACCATACAATGATATTTATTAAATTATATTAAATTAATTTTTAAATAAATTAAAATTAATAATAATATAATGCATGTAGGATTAGGGCTTCAAACAAGTAAGTCCTTAGCTTCAAATATGTGTTTCACAAAAAAAATTAATAATAATATAACAGAATTTAAAAGGTAGCTTGGGTTCGAGCCTTTTTTTACAGGGTTTATTAACGTTAGGCCTTGAAACCCAATTAATTTAAAAAAATTAATTTTTAAGACCCAAACCTTTATTTAAAGAAGGCTTCCAAGCCAGGTCATCAATTTACTTTATATATTATATTATTTTTAGAGTTAATTTGTGTTTTAAAATTTAAATAATTTGCATAATAATTTAAGAAATCATAAAGAATCAAAATAATAAAAATTAAACTTAAGAAATTAAATCAATGATTAAGATGAATTTGAGAAGCTAAAAATTTTATTGTCTCGTTTTATTTCTATCCACTCAAATATTAAATGACCGTTGAGTCGTATGCTTTGGCTCGGAATAGCTCTATTCTAACCTCAATGAAAAATATTAACCATTAGATAGTTATCCTCTACTTGATTGAAGCTGAACGCTTATGGCTCCAGTATCATTGGGAGAATGTCAAAAAGAACCTTTCTGAGGATTTAATTTCCAATTGGGATCATTAAAATATGAAAAATGCAAGATCAAGGGATGAAATTAAAAATATGTTTTGACAAAAAATGACTAAAATTCTTTTCACTTTTTTAACAACTATATTTCATATTTTAACAAGTTAATAATACTTACTCTATTAAAAAATTTAAAATATTTTTAATTAAATTTTATCCTCTAATAAAATAGTTATTCCTTTCGTTAAAAAATATAAGGTATTTTTAACTGAATCTCACCCTAAATAAAGTAGTGAACTACTTTCAAATTAATCCTATCTTTTTATATTTATCCCTATTAAATATCCTACAATAAATATAAAGTCATTATCAATAGAGGCATTTTTTTTAAAAAAGGTAAGAATTACACCTCAAAAGATTAAAAATGCCTTATATTTTTTAACATCCAACTCCTCAAAAAATGCCTTACATTTTTTAACCGAGGTAGTACCTATTTTCAAACTAACCATATTTTTTTTATATTTATCTTTATTAAATATTCTATAATAAATATAAAGTCATTCATCGATAGGGACACTTTTAGGAAAAAAAGTAATAATTACACCTCAAAAGATTAAAAATGTTTTACATTTTTTAACATCTAACTCCTCAAAAAATGCCTTATATTTTTTAATGGAGAAAGTATTAAATAAGTAGGAGGTATTATTTATAGGTTTTCTCAGGATATGTTTAAATTAATAAAGATTTGGATTTAAATCAAATTACTCATTTTTTATACAAATTAAATTCTCATTTAGATACACAAAAATTATGTATTTGAATTAAATTATTCAAATTCAAATTAAAATCTGTTTCTTATTATATTTTTTTTATAGTTTTAAATTTTTTTTCTACACCCTAATCTTTTGAAATTTTGATTACTTTAAACATTTTATTTTTTGTATTTTTTCTATTGATATCTATGTGACTCTTGTATGTATCTTGTTTTTTATCAATTGAAAAATAGATGTATATTCGTCACTTTTAATTTTTTTATTTTTATTTTAAATTTCAACTCATCTTTCTTCTTTATTTGAAATTTTTTTATACGAACAAAACAAAAAATTTTACATGCATGAATTTTAAATATGAGATTTAAAATGTAAGATTTTAAATCTAAATCTACCAATCCAAAATTTTAAATCTAAATCTACCAATCCAAATACTACTTTAATAAATTCATAAGTATGTATTATTAAAATGACAAATTATGTCAAGGTATTAACAAGTTCATTTCATATTATAATAAGTTAACAAGATTAAACAGTGAATTAATGATTACAAATCTATAAAATGACAAGTTGAATTAGGAGATTAATAATTTCATTTTATATTTTTTTAAAAGTGAAAAGCATCATTTTCATTTCTTATCAAAATATATTTTTTAAGTAAGTCCCTTTATCTTGCAGTCGACTGTCAAATTCTACTAGTCTTAATTTGAAATGAAACCTTACGCCGGTCCTTCGCTGAAATTCTCTCATTATTATTTTTCAGCATGACTTGACTTCATTTGTCATTGTCCTCTCGGGAATCGAGTCTATCATGAGAAAACCCCCCCTTCCCCAAACACATCGAGAGGTGAACGAGGACATATTGCTTCTTCTAAAAAAAGGAAAAAAAAAAAATAAAAAAGAACATATTTTTTTAATTTTTTTATACACTTCTGTTTAAAAATATAAAATATTTTTTAAAAAATTAAATATTAAAAAATATAAAATATTTTTATTCTTTTAAGATGTAATTACTGTTTTTTTAAGTATCTCTATTGATAATAATTTTATATTTATTATAGGGTATTTAATAAAAGTAAATATAAAAAATAGGATTTTGAAAATAGATAATTACTTTATTAAAAATAAAATTTAATTAAAAATATTTTATATTTTTAAATAAAGAGAGTAAGTGATTTCAATCAATCTTATTAATATCAATATAAAAAATAAAAAATAAAAATATATAAGATTTTAAATATATTCTTATATAATAAATTAAAACGCACTATCATATTTTTTTATAAAAAATAATTTTAAAAATAATTTTAAAATATTATTTAAAAAATTATATCATGACAACATAACTATAAATAAAATTAAATACTCTATATCTTTTAACAGCTGTCTTATAACGATGCCCACAGGAGTATTGTTCAATTTGGGTTTGTATTGTAATCCAAAAAAAAAAACGAATCTTTCCACTGCCAAAAAAATCTGTACGGCGGTCAATTTTGTCAGAATCAAACGTGACATTCAACCTAACATGGTATTAGTTTACTAAACCAGGGTTGGATCCTAATCATATTAATTATAATTTAACTGATTTCAATTAAAATAATAAAATTTAAATAATATGTATGAAAATAAATAAAAATATTTAAGACAATATATAATTATGAGAAATTATTGCAGGCAAGTGGGACTTACTCCCTCCATTCGATATCATGAGACTTTTTTTCCCCAGAGTATCATGTTAAAAAAATGAGGTATTTTAGATTTTTTTAAAGTGAAATTAATAATCTCTCTTTTTAAAAATATAAGTCATTTTAAATCAAATAACACACTTAATAAAATAGTTAGTTATTTTTTAACTAACACCATCTTTTTATTTACATCTATTTAATAAAATTTTTATTTTAAAATAAATATAATATGACTTATTCATTAGGTACATTTTTGGTAAAAATATATTAATTACATTTCGAAACACTAAAAATATTTTATATTTTTTAACATCCATACCCTTAAAAAATGCCAATGAGGAAAATTTTTTTTTAAAATGCCCCTAATTAGGAGTGTACTTAATAAATTTTTTAACTAAAATACTTTATTAAATAAAGATTAACAAAGTGCATAGGTTCAGAGACAATTAAGTAATTGATTGAGAGTGTAATTTAGTTAAAAATACTTTATAATATTAAAAACATAAAGTATCATTTATGGTTTGTTTGGGTGGAGAGAGAGGGTGATATTTTAATAGGTTTGATTTTTAAAAAAAATGAAAAAGTGGTATTAAAATATTTTAATTAATTTTTCTTACTCTATTGATTTTTATATTTTTCTTTATTAAAATTTTATAATTCCCCTTATCGTTTATTAATCCAAATTTATTAGAATATTTCCTCTCCTCCTACTAAATAAGAGGTTTGGGAACATAGACGGAATATAGACCAAGCCTATTGCCATTTAAGTTATATTTTCTGGCTCGAGTTTGAAAATTGAGACACTTTTTGTATGAAAAAGTTTTTGAACCTCGCTCTCGTAAATCTTGAAAAAAATGAACTCGAATTTAAACTTAGACCCATGTTTATTTTAATCATAAAAATTATGCTATGCTTTATGCATTTAGATTAAATTTAAATTTTAAAATATGCGTTTGTATTTTAAAATAATTATTTATTTTAAATTTTGGAACATTTAAGTCTCCTCTCTTTTTTTCCCTTCCCCATATATTTGATTTTTTGGATAATTTTAATAAATATCCTTTTATTATAAATAATTTTATTTAAAACATAATTAAGCACTAAATATGAACACTTTTGATAACAAGAATTTAAATCATAATTAATCTCTTTTATCAAACTCAACTTTCGTATGTTTCATATATTTAATTTTGAACGTACAGAAATACCAGAGCCGCATATAAAAAATGAAAGATGATTTGAGTAAAAAAAAAATGAAAGATGATTTGGTTATCCACGGTGGAGCCAGTAGAAAGACGACAAGGAGACTGGCGTGAAAATGAAATGGTCCGCACAATAAATAAAGCATGTTGTCCAAAGAAAAAGAAACATAAAAGCATGACTCAAAAGGCAATTTGGTACCACTAGAGGGACAGCGACAGTGACAGGAATCAACCCTCAATGATCAAATAAACAAACAAGGAGAAATAAGAAAGAGAAAAAATTACATCTAAAGGATTTCCAAAAAAATTATTTACAAATAATGCCCCCTTGAGTGTGCCTGTGAGGAACTTATTACTCATATATTAAGAAATTGCATGAGAGTTAAAAATTTGTAAAAGGAATTGATTAATCCTATTTTCTATAACAATTTTTTCTCGTGCAACTTGACAAGATGGAGCACAACACATTAGATTGATAGTGAAAAACTCAAGCGATGGCCTTGAATACAAGTTTTCAATCATACTTGTTGTCTGCTATGGACTTGCACATGCAAGGACATCTTGGAATCAACTCAACATAACATGAAGGATATTCTTAACATGTGTTAAAGCAAGCTGCTAGAAGAAAGAGACCTCAATCATCTCAAATTGCATCATAGCCTAACTGACGCCCATGGGTATTGATGGATTGCACCTGTTCAAGGAATCATAAGAATTTTTAAATTTTGTTTGATTACATTGTAAGTTTTTTAATCTTCAATTATAAATGTTAACTCACATAAACTTTTGTGAATAAATGAACTTTTTGTTGTAAATAATTAAACTTTTTTTATTATTTTATAAACCTTTTGTTGTTAACTTTCTTAGATTAACTTGTAATTTTTTAAGTATAAGTACAAACTCACATTAACTTTTTTGAATAAATGAATTTCTTGTTCTAAATAATTGAATTTTTCTTGTTACATTCTGTCATTAATTTTATTTGATTAACTTATAAATTTTTTCAAATACCAATGTAAATCTATATAGATTCTTGTGACTAAACAAATTCATTATTTACGGGCTCTTTGTTGTTAATTTTCTTTGAGTAACATGAAGCTTAGATATTCTCACTCATCAAGGGTGGTTCAATCTTTTCATCTTTAAAAATAAGCGTATCTAAAACCTTTGGACCTGCAAAGAAATATCATGATTCATCAGGTCTGTGGAGAAATTATGTTCTTTCCATGTCCCTTGGATGCCATTCTCCCGAAAATAATCAAAGCGCGACGCATTTTGCTTGATTGGAGCAACAACGATAGTGATAAGAATGTCGAATCAAACATCAACTATAAAATATATATTTGGTAGGCTTTATATATATATATATATATAAATAAGTATATCTTTATTTTATTATATTTCATCAAATAATTAAAAATTTTTTTTGAATAAATTTAATATTATATTTATTATATTCAAAACGCACGATTGAAAAAACGTAAAATTTTCTAAAAAATTAATATTTTAGTTAATTTTTTTAGAGAAACGTAAATTAACTAATAATAGTTTGCACTATATTTTTGAAAAAAATATATATGAATTACCTCACTATTATATCAAATATTCATTTGTTATATGCTGTAAGTCAAGAGACCGCGACCAATAATTTTATTGAATATTTTATTTATTTATTTATTTATTTTGTCTTCCCTACCCTACTCACTAGCGTCTCATTCGAACTGGATGAATTTATTTTATTTTAGAGTGGAAACTTTGTAAATTTATAGCGGAAGCTTTTCATAATTTGATACTGAAATGTAAGTACTGGCAACTCAGATCTTAAATTATTTTTTAAAAAAAGTTATTTCAGCCAAAATATATAGATATAAGGATTTCTCATTTTCCTTAGAAATTCGACACTAGATGTGATAATTTTAAAACTTAGAAGTTGTTTGGTTTATGTTTTTTTTTTTAAATAGTTTTTTATTTTTAAAATATATTTTGGAGTGAATTATTTTTAAACATTTCTTATCTTTTGTTTTTAAGAACAACAAATAAAAATATTTTGAAGTTATTTTTTTTATTTTTCTTATTTTTAAAATACATTATATTTTATTATTAAAAATTGCTGTCAACTTTGACCAATAATTATCATGAACTGTCATTATTAATTACCGAAAACCATCACTATTAACTATTTTTTAATTTAAATTTGTTTTAAAATTAACATGACCAAATAAATTTTATTTTATTTTTTTGGCCAAAAATTTTATTTTTTTAAACAATGTTAAAAATTTTATTGCAAAATAGTTTTTTAAAAGTAAAAAATAAAAACAGGAACCAAATAAGCCCTTAAAGCTTGTCTTTTTGTACTTTGTATTCCCATTTTTTATTGTTAAAAATTATTTTGTAGTATAATTTTAAAAATTGTTTTTAAAATAAAAATATTTTTTATGTTGAGTTAAAAATAATTTTAAAATTAGAAAATAGACTGATGATGATGATTTCTGATAGTAAATAATCAAGTTAACTATGGATTCCAATAGTCAAATAAAATATTCCCATTTTCTTATTTTTAAAATCAAAATAAGGGAAATTTTAGAAATAATTAAATCTAAAATATTCATTTAAATAAATTTTTTTATTTTTTTGTTTTTGAAAGCAGAGATCAAACAATCCCTTCTTAACTAGACAAGCTTTTCATTAAAATTTTACAAATTCTCACATTTTAGTGTCAAATTGTTAAAAGTAACTCAAATCTTGCGCCTAAATTACTTATTAATTAAACTTAAAATTAGTCTTAATCCTTAATTGATCCTAAATTGTTCATTTGTTGGTACTAATTTGTCATTCTTCCGTATTATCCCCCCACCCACTTTCAATTTTTAACTATTTAAAATTCATACAATTCCCTTGAGATGTTGTCTATTAATTCTTTGATCCTGAATTGTTGTTGTTGTTCTACACTTGATTGAATTCGAACGTGGATGACTGAAACTTCATCATCATCGTCATAAAATGCATTAACCTTGCATTTTATTTTAATTACCGATACATGCATTTCTATTTTAAAAGCCTATGTATACTTTTTATATAATTAATAATCACAAAACACAAATCTTCCTCATACTTTAAATAATTCATTTTCATTCATTAAATTATTAGTTGACTATATATGTTGAATCAAAATATCCATCTATATTGTCTAAAACTCATTTAAGGCACCCAAAAAGTAATGCACATATTTTTTACTTTTTTATTTGTGTAAAATTATTTATTTATTATTTTTTTAAAAATAAAATACATAAATTAGCTAAAATAATATTTCAAACCCACCTAAAAAAATCAATGAAATAGGAATTTAATATAATAAATGGTAAATTAGTTAATATAATTTATGTTTATTCTTCTTTAAATTCTATTAATTTTTTTAAAATTATTTTTTTAAAACAAAAAATTCATTTGATTATGTTAATTCAAAAAAATATTTAGAATTAGAAAATATGATAATGATAATGATTGCAGGAGGTTAACGATAGTAGTTTATGAAAGAAATTGATTAAACTAACTATATTTTTTAATAATAAAATATAGTGCCTTTTGAAAATGAAAAAAAAAAATAAAAATAACTTTAAAATGTCTCTATTTGTTGTTTTTAGAAATAAAAAATAGAATAATTTTAAAAAAAATTAAATTTAAAATATTTATCCAAACAAGTTTTTTTTTAATTTTTTATTTAAAAAAATTATTTTAAAAAATCAAAACTAAAAAATTCCTAATTATTTTAGAATTTTTAACAAAATATTTCTAACGATATCAAAGGTAGACTAAAGTGTGTGATTTGATAGAGAGATGCTTGATTCAATTAATTAAGCTATCTTGAGATTTTAAATTTGAGTCATATGATATGTAATTGCATTAAATAAAAAGTCAAAGGCATCTTTGAGATACTCATAGACCGTAGCTAGTAATAAGAGTTTCACACAATGAGATTCAAATTAATTTAAATAGGAGTTGATAATACCTTCATGTTTTCCAAAATATTGAGCAATATAATAAAAAATTAATTAATTTAAAAATAGAAGAGATGTCTCTATAACTTTATTAAAATAGAAGTTACAGTATTTTACTCCCCTTATTACAGTATTTTATTATTATTATTATTATATTATTTCAGATTGTCTTTGGCTAGTTGTCATTATTATGATATTATCCTTCTTATTGAGCATCATGGTTCATGAATCATGAGTCATCTCGACGGGACCACAAAGACTTTTGTTGTTTGAGTTTGTATTCTGACAAAACAGACAAAAAAAAAAAAAGGTACAAGGGACGGGACGTGACGTGAATTTTTTGGTCGCTCAACCAAAACAAAAAAAAACAAAAAGAAGAAGAAGTTTTTTAATCTTGTTTGTGCGGACAAGCTAAGGGAAGGACTGAGTACAGAGCGGGCGATTCTCTTACATAGTATTAGCCAATCACATTGCTTCACGTGTTTCAATTTCAATGATAAAAAGTAATGGTGATCGTCGACTTTGTGGCCTTTATTGTGTGATCCCTTGTAATCTTAGTGTTGTCAGCTTGTCATAAAATTTAAATATATTTATATTTACATAATTATTTTATATATTTTTTCTGTTTAAAAATATAAAATACATTTAATTAAAATTTTATTTTAATAAAATAATTATTTATTTTTAAATTAACCTTATCTTTTTATATTTATCTCTATTATAATAAATATAAAGTCATTATTAACATGAGCACTTTAAAAAAATAATGATTATAACTCAAAAGATTAAAAATATTTTACATTTTTTAACATTCAACTTTTTAAAAAATATTTTATGTTTTTAAATAGAGGGAGTATAAATTTCTCTCTTATCCCTCAATTATATGATAAGAAGGAACTTTGATCCAAAATATTTATATTTTTTAATATATTTTGCAGGGAAAATGGAAAATTAAATTAAAAGGAAAAAGAAGAAAAGATTTCAAAAGTTTTTTTTATTAGTGTATGCCTTTAAATTTAAAAAACTCTTATTAATATATTTACAGATTGCTCACCACTTAAATTATTATATAAAAAAAGAGATTAATCCTACACCTTTGTGCATCATTGGCCAAATCCATACTAAAGTCTTTGTTGATTCCCCCTTTTTTTTGATAATATTGGAATATTATAACTTTTAATATGTAAGCTTTCTTTTAATTATTGATTTAATTCATAAACTTTGACTTGATATAATTTAATCTTTATAATTTATTTAAGGAATTACAAAAACTTCATTATATCAAATGAAAAAATTATGATGATTGAATTGTTTTAAATTAAAAAATTATATTGAT
Source organism: Prosopis cineraria (assembly GCF_029017545.1). Lineage (NCBI taxonomy): Eukaryota > Viridiplantae > Streptophyta > Magnoliopsida > Fabales > Fabaceae > Prosopis > Prosopis cineraria. The sequence goes on from NW_026555338.1 coordinate 26,037,790, forward strand.
TGAATTGTCATGGGTCAAAATTCAAAAATTAAATTAATAATTGAGGAAAAAAAAAGGAAATAAAAGTTATTTTTTTCCTTAGATGTCTGTCCCCACATTCAAGGGCTCTTTGCACCAATCTGTAACAATAAAGTTTTTTCCTATATAAATAAACAATAAAAGTTAATCATATGAGTACCATACAATCATTATATTGGGCCCTCCTTTATTGCCTCTGATTTCAAAAACAATATCAAATGATTTTTTTGGGCAAAAAAATCATATTGTTTTATAGTTTGAAATGGCCCGTGCTAATCATAATTCAGGTATGATACAATTCATCTATAAATTTTACACGATACATCAAATATTAATACTTAAATTTTATTGTAATAATATTTAAAAAATAAAATCCCTGTGTATTTACAGTATATATCTATCTATTGTGACCAAGAACAATTTTATCTTATAAATAAATATATATAAGTTGTCTAGTTACATATCAATGAATAATATATATTAACTGGTGAAAAAAAGAATAATATATATTAACAGATTTCACCTGCGAGATTTAAACAAGCACCAGAATCAAACCATTAAAAAAAAAAAAAAGGAAATTGCAAGCCAAATTTTGCTCTCGCTTCCTTTTCTCACCCTTTTGACAACTTCAAGTTTTAAATTTCACTCCAAATAGTAGATGCCAATAGTACAATATGATCAAGTAGTTTCAACATCTAAACAACAATTAAATTAATCAAAACATAGAGATAATCAACCGTCATTATAAAAAAAGACAACAATAATAGATTGGATACATGATCAACATGACTAACAAAACTCACCATGATTTTTCTCTCAACACAAGAAAGCACATGGATCTTGATCTTGCCACTCCTCTCTCCATTATTTTTGTCCTTGTTTCTTGGGAAAATCACACTGAGGTCTTACACAAAAATTTTAATTACCAAAAAGTCTCACAAATTGGAAAAATACCTCTGAAATCTCATAAGATTTAATTGTAAAAAAAAGTTTTGAAGTGCATTTAACAAAATGTCCTTATTTTAAAATTAAAAACCTCTTCCCATGGTTACAAGCGGACATTTTGGTAAATGCACGCCAAAACTTATTTGCAATTAAAACCAATGGGACTTCAGAGTTATTTTTGCATTTTGTGGAGCTTTTTGGTAATTAGAAATTAGAATTCTTGTGTGGGATCTGTGTGATTTTCCCTTGTTTCTTTCTCTCTTCCGACTTCACTAACCTTATTGCTTTCATGTATCTCCTCAGGATTCAGCAGCAACATGTAACTCTTAGATTATATAATCAATGTAACTGTTGTGATGGGGTTTTCTTTTTCTCAGCCAGGAATGGTTTGAACATCATCAACACCCCAAGTGCTTCTACTAGGTTCAGCACAAAAAACACCATATGAGAGCCTGCAGTTAAATGTTCCACAGTTAGTGAGCTTCAAATATCACAGTCAATGATGTGAAACAAAAGGAATGAATATTCTGGGCTCTGATCATCTTTTATGAACAAGCATTGTCAAACAAAATGACAACCCCGTCAAAACCTTATAGACAAGGGTGGCCTAAATTTTAGGTCCTCGACCTAAGGGCAGTTGCCCCCACAAAGAATTTTATTTTGAATAACAAGGCTTTTGGTCCTTTAAATTTGTCTCAGTTATCGATTTGATCCTTAACGTTTAATTTTTATCAATCCAATTCCTTATGTTTCTTAAGGTTATCATGTCACTCTTCTAGGTTTTGGAATACAAATTGACTCTCCAATAACCTCTAAAATTTCATATCACTTTATCATATTTTTCTTAGATTAATATATTTTATCTAAATTGTATATATTTTGATTGCCCAGATTAGAAAAATGTGCATCTTACTTTAAGTTTGCATACTTGGTTTTAATTTGATATTTTTTTGGACTAATTTTGTGTTATTTTGATCTAAGGTTTGATTAAATGCATTTATGAGCTTTTGTTGATGCTTTTGAATGAAGAAATTAAGTGCAAAAATGATAAATTTTGTTAACTGTAAAAACAATTTAAAACTGTCAAAGTCGTCACAAAGTCACGACTTTTGTTAACTTTTATTACTGTCAGAAGAATATTGCGTTTTATTAATTTGAAATTGGTTGGGTAGCACATTTAAATGCTGAGAGTTTGACCCAGAACATATTCCACATACTTGAAAATACTTTTGGGAGCTTAATTGTGCTAGGATTTAAGCTAAAGATGAGTTGGGTCTAAGAGTTGAAGCTTTGAAGACATTTGAAACTCAATTTCTTCAATTCTTTTGTTTCTTCTCCATTTCTCTCCTTCTAATTTGATATGGCTGTGAATATTTTTTATATTTATAGCTTTTTGATATTTATGAGTAGTTAAATTCTTTACTCTAGGACTATTTTAAACCCTTTTTGATATTTATGAGTAATTAAATTCTTTACTCTAGGATTATTTTAAATGCTTTTATGGATTGATATTATTTTCCTCCTCTCTTTTGTGATTAATGTTATATGTATTTATTTTACTCTGTTCTTAAAGTTTCTAAGTGTTTGGCTACTAATTAAATATTGGGTTCACTTGATTGATGTTTAAAAGGGCTAGGTTAAGTGTAGAATTTAGGTAAAATAATGCAAGAACTTGATATTTACATGCTAAATGAATAGTTTCATTAGTAAGATAGAGATATACTTGCTAGCCTTACTTAATCACAGTAGGGTTGGAATCTAAAATTGAGTTTTATTAATTGTAATAGGAGACTGGACAATTAATTTAACTAAAAACTTATTTATGACTTAAAAGAGTTTGTCCAAGTATTTTTAGAACTTTAGTTTAGCACTTATTTTCATTAAAAGTATTTATGAGAGGAGATAATTTTATTATTATGAAATTCAAAGGAACAAATAATTCTAGATCTCAATTCGTGCTTCAAGTTTGTGACTCATTCTCTTTTTCTTATTTTCTCGTGTTAATTTAGTTTGCAACATGATCTTCACCTAATTATGGTTTGGCTTAACTTGATTAAATTCGCTTAGTTTTTGTTTGATTGTTATTTTTAAACTAATATCTGCGAAAATAATGTTTTACTCTCATTATATTACTTGTCACGGCCTATGCACTTGCGGAGCGCAACAAGTTTTTGATAGCTCAGTGGTACCAATGTTGCCTACTTCTTCGCTTAGGAGGAGAGGTTATGGGATCGAACCTTGGAGGAAGGCGTTACACTTGTCTCCCAGGAATTCGATTATTGAGAAGCCTTTGGGATGACTGTACTACTAGCATACCTTGTCCTGAGTAAATTGGGTTTGAGAGGATCCCACTCTCCGCCCCACCAAAGAAACCTAAGGGGTAAACCCTATGAAGAGTGAGGGCGAACACTCTCAAATTAACTTGATGTGTAAAATATATTGATGATGTTAACTTGATGCGTAAAATATATCAATCACTTGACATGTATATGTGGCTAAACGAGAACAAGTAGGCTTTTTTATGTATTTTTCTTATTGTTTTGCCCTCATAAGTCACCATATGATTTTCCTTTATTTTCTCTTATGATGACTTGGCATGTATGTGTGAATTCTTTTTCTTTTGCTTGGCCAAATAATTAAATTTCTTTATTAATTTACATGGCTGCCAATTCAATATTCTGTTATCCATGTCAACATTTTAACAGTATTATCTCCTTCTCAAACAATAAGGGCTACTTATTCATTTTCATGAAACTTAAGGGATTGAATTAATACAAATTAAATTTCAGGGATTAAATTGATATCTGAAACAAGCTTGAGGGGCCAAAAGTTTCATCATCCCTTCATTTCCCCCTAAATCTTATACATAATGTATATCAATAAACCCCCAGTATTCGATAATGTTAATCCTAATGTCTCCACAAAATACATGCATAAATCTTTTGCCCCCACATGGCAAAATTTCTCGGTCTGTCATGGTCAAGCACTTACCTTTGCCACCCTTCCAAACAGCACATGAAACAAAATTCAGCACAAACAGGCTTGGCTAAGCATCATACCTGGGAGGAAAGAAGCATCTGATCTCTTCTGTGACCAACTTAATCTGCAATGACCAAGATCATGATTAGTGAACAGAAGATAAGTTCCAGAAAATTTTTTTTTTAAGAAAAAACCAGCTATGGAATTTCACTTGAATAGTTTTTCTCAGGGAAAATAAGGCTTAATGACAAAACAAGTACATCAACTTCAGAAACATATGAAAACTAAATGCAGAGACTTGGGAAGTTAATATCATATTTACAGTCTTAGATGATAAATGAAAACCTCTTAACAAATCCATACTTACAAAGGTTTTTTTTTTCCCACCAAATTTTTTTCCTTGATACATAAAATGCTGTGACTTGGTTTGAATGGAGGGAAAGTTAGGCAGAAAATAGGGAGGAGAGAAAACTAAGAAGAAAAATTTCCAAAAATAATATTTCTTTGAAAAAACTATTTTTAGGAGTTTTCCTTCCTCCCTGTTTTTCTTCTCATCCAAACGAATGAAGGGTATGAGATGAGTTGTTTTAGAACCAATGTAACATGAAAAGAACTTGGTAAGCACGCGCTAACAAAGGATCAGAAATCACGGATTGATAACGATCCAATTCAAACCTTTCTCGTCAAATTATTACTAAATTTGATGAGTCATATAAGAAGCTAAACAACAACAACAACAACACAACAACAAGCCTTTATCCCACTAGGTGGGGTCGGCTACATGGATTGCAAGACGCCATTGTGCTCTATCATTTATCAAGCTTTTAGAAATATTATTAATTAAGAGATCACGTTCAACAACTTCAAGAGTGTTCTCTTAGGCCTTCCTCTACCTCTCTTAATCGGACTCAAAGTTATATGTTCCACTCTTCTCACTGGTGCCTCCCTTGGTCTTCTTTGTACATGCCCAAACCATCTCAACCGATTTTCTACCATTTTTTCCTCAATAGGTGCCACCCTCACTTTTTCACGTATGTGCTCATTTCGAATTTTATCTTTACGTGTATGTCCGCACATCCATCGTAACATTCTCATCTCTGCTACTCCAACTTTATGCTCTTGCTGTCCCGTTAGAGCCCAGCATTCACTACTATATAACATTGCCGGTCTGATAGCAGTACGATAAAACTTTCCTTTAAGTTTATTAGGCACCCTACGGTCACAAATAACTCCTTTAGCTTTTCTCCAATTAAACCACCCAGCTTGAATTCTATGTGAAATATCTCCACTGATTTCGCCATCATTTTGAATAATGGCTCCCAAATATCTAAACTTTTCCACTTGAGGTATAATTTGATCTCCCAATTTCACTTCGAAATTATTTTCGAATAGTCCTTTACCAAATTTACAATATAAATATTCCGTCTTACTTCTACTCAGACGAAAACCTTTCGACTCCAATGTCCTCCTCCATAACTCAAGTTTGCAATTAACCTCTTTCTCTTGTCTCTGCTATAAGAACTATATCATCCGCAAAGAGCATACATTTCGGGATTTCCTCTTGAATATGTTCCGTCAAAACATTTAAAATCAAGTTGAACAAATAAGGACTCAGAGATGATCCCTGATGTAGTCCAATCTTTATAGGAAAATCCTTTGTTTGACCACTAGGCGTTCTTATACTAGTTTTTACCCCCTCATACATATCTTGTATGGCTTTAATATAAGCAATCCGTACTCCCTTTTTTCCAACGCTTTCCAAAGCACTTCTCTTGGTATACGGTCATAAGCTTTTTCCAAATCAATAAAAACCATGTGTAGATCTTTATCTTTACAACGATACTTTTTCATTAATCCCCTTAGTAGATAAATCGCCTCTGTAGTTGATCTACCTGGCATAAAACCAAATTGATTCTCAGAAATACTTGTCTCCAATCTCAACCTGTGCTCAATTACTTTCTCCCACAATTTCATTGTGTGGCTCATGAGTTTAATCCCTCTATAGTTAGTACAATTCTGAATATCTCCTTTATTTTTATAAATAGAAATTAATGTACTTCTCCTCCACTCATCAGGCATTTTCTTGGACCGTAAAATCACATTAAATAACTTAGTTAACCATCTCACCCCTTCTTCACCTAAACATTTCCACGCTTCGATAGATATACAATCAGGTCCGTTAGCTCTACCATTTGCCATTTTCTTAAGAGCTTCCTTTACCTCCTTATCACGTATTTTTCGATAGAATGACAAATTTTGTTCTCCTTCACCAGTTACTAAATCCTCCAAGTTACTAGATGAATCCTCTCCATCATTGAAAAGTTTAGAAAATAAGTCTCCCATCTATTTTTAATTTCATCATCTGTAACTAAAATTCTTCCCTCTTCATCCTTAATACACCTTACCTGTTCTAGATCTCTTGATTTTCTTTCCCTACTCTTGGCAATCTTATAAATATTTTGCTCTCCTTCCTTCGTCTCAAGGTTCTTATAAAATTCTTCAAAAGCTTTGGAACGAGCTTCACCCACAGCTCTCTTAGTTTCCTCCTTCTTAGCCATACGGTACCTCTCCCAATTTTCCTCATTGTTACACAAATGTATGGCTTTAAAACAGTTCTTCTTATACTTGATTTTGTCCTGTACACTATTATTCCACCACCAAGACTCCTTATCTCTCGGACCAGAACCTTTCGATTCTCCCAAAACTACTTTTGCAACCTCCCGTATCTTTTTAGCCATATCCTCCCATATGATGTTAGCACTTCCCTGAGAATCCCAATTCCTTTATCCAAAAGATTTTGCTTGAAAATATCTTGCTTCTCACCTTTTAATTGCCACCACCTAATCCTTGGTGTTACTACTTGTCGACGTTTTTGGATTTTACTCATAATACACACATCAAGGACTAGGACCCCTGTGTTGTGTCGTTACACACATCTCCAGGGATCACCTTACAATTTTTACAAAGTTTTCTATCTGTGTTCCTACCAAAAGAAAATCAATCTGCGACTTGAGGCTCCACTTTTGGAAATTGACATGCCAGTCATAGCAATACCATTAGCTGCTCCCCTTTGGTGTTGTTCCTGTTTTCCCAAATGGAGCATGCCATTTTAGCCCAACTCAGCCATGAAAATCACACAACTTGAGAAGAAAAACAATAATGAATAGTGAACTGAACTAAGAAAATTTTACCACTGCTCTATTTGCAAGAGGAAATAAACCAGTCACAATGGTTGCCTGGGAAAGAAAAATTTACAATCAGGCTAGCTCACGATGGATGCAGGTTTTTGTGAAGAAGATAGAGTTTTGTTTTTGGCATCCGCATCTGTGAGTTTAATTGCACCATTAGCCCCTCTAGTTTCCTTAATGTCACAATTTAGTCCTCAATTTCAGTTAGATCAGTATTCTGTCTTTAAAATATATATATTTTTTAAAAAAAGTACTCCCTTTGTTCCCATTATAAAGCACCTCTAACTGTCTCACCGGAATTAAAGAAATGCAGTTAAATCATTAATTTTGTCTGAAAATATAATAAGCCTTCAATTTTAAGGACTAAAGAATCCTTTGAGAAGGTGCTCTATAATAAGGACTTGAGGGAGTACAAGTGATTAAAGATGGTTTTTTTTTTTTTTACAATGGAATTTACATACTGACCTGAATAATTAGCATTGTTAATTGATTAATTTTTAAACAACGCATTTACATTCTGCAGATTGCATTCATATTTGCTAGGAGAAATAATTTACAGATTGAAAACACCCATAAAAATAAATCTATGCTAGCCAATGGTCATTTGACTTCACCTTAACCCCTCAACAATATTATTGTGGTTGCTAAAATCAAGAGGCAGAGGCACTTACAGAGAAACAGAACTTTAGGACAGAAGCAATTATCAATAAATGCAGTGTGAAGCCAGATAACAATGCTATGAAAGGGTAAATTTGCAAGAGAGGTATGGATATAGCCTGCACATGGCACCCAGAAAACAACAGTACAGCTTAAAGAACATCAAGCAGTGAAAATGCCAAATCATATCATAGTAATTGTTGCATGAAAGAGAAAGCTAACCGCTGAAATGTGAGCAAGTCTTACAGGTCCAGAAACTTTCTGCACAGATGGGTAAAGGAAGATTTGGTAGAGCAAAAGAGTAAAACCTAACCAGTTGAAGTGAAAGATATGTCAATACATTGGAAACAAGTAAACGCTACATATTTGTCATGCATATCTTAGTCTACAAGTTACTCTCTTTGATCCTGTTTATATAAATGACTTCCAACATTTTCACCGGAACAAAAAAAAAAAAAACCTTAAACCCCACTAATTTTGTTTAAAAATTCAACAAATTTTCAACTTTACTCCTATTAAATATGAATATTTTAAAAATAAAGTACTTTAGCACTTAATCACATTTAATAAGCGTAAAAGGATAAAGATAAATATAATAATCATTGAGATGCTTTATAAATAGGATTAAAACAAATACTCTCTCTTTGTGCCCTATAAATAGGACCAGAGGAGTATGTTTTTAATCAAGAATTTGAAACAAACACCAAAGAAGCTTTACTGAAGTTTTATTAACAAAAGAAAGAAAAAGAAGTTAATGTAATTTTTTGAATGCCTCTCAAGAATCCCTCATAAGTTTGGCAATTAAATTAAAATTCCTGAAATTTACTCAATGAAACATAATAAGCCAAAGAAGTTAGTATATATGACCTCATGTAAATGCAGTTATGCACGTAGTCTTTGGGGAATGAAAGTTAGGAAGGAATCACAATTTATAACCTTAATACCGTGTACCTGATATTGAAAGAACATTACCAACATCATCAGTCGAATAGTTCAAACCCCCCAGCTTAAGAGGACTGATTGCCCATAAAGAGAAAACCTGCAAAAGTAAAATGGAGATAACTTATAGCCTATAAGATGGAAGACAAAAACCTCATGTTACCATACAAAAGACAGTGTCACAATCAACTTAACAGTGAATTTTTATATCATTTTAGTACCCGTTTGGATTTCAATGAGTATAATAGATTATGAAAATAATTGATTAAGTAGTAAATTTTAATCATAATTGATTATGTTATAACGCAATCTATTTTGATATTGTTTTTCTAAAATTGATTTTAATAGAATTGAAGATGTTTGAATAATTTAATCATAATCGATTTTAGCTATATAAATTACTGTATAATTTAATTTTTAATACCAAACATTGATTTTTTGAGGATACAAAGTTTGAATTTTATTAAGAGAAAAAATAGAAGAGAAGAGAAGAGAGTTTGGTTTTATTTTTCTTTATAATGTGCTTTTTTTTGTAATTTTTTCTTGAGCCTTTCTTTGTAATTTTCTCCAATGTTGTTTGATAAACTTTTTCCCAAAAGCTTGGATTCCCAGTTTCGGAAAAAAATTGATTTTCACCCCAAAAAATCGATTAACCAAGTTTCTTGGCGTTTGGGTAATTAAAGCCAAAATTGATTTTTTTCCTCAGAAAATCGATTAATATGGCTATCCAATACACACTATACTTGTGAATAATGATTCTAGAATATCATGTATAATATCAACCTAATATCTATGGAAGAGTTAAAGGAATGGAAAACATCATTTCGAGAATCAACTTGATAATTAATCACATCATATTTTAGGGATGAAATTTTGGGAAATCCTTTTCTCTTTGATCATTCCCACTTTTTACCCCCAATCAGCTATATGTCAGATCAAATTAAAAAAAAACAGGTATGGATAACAAGATAGAAAGGCAAGAAAGTCCAAACAACACACAAATTATATGAAATGCATAAAACTATTTATACTTTTATTAAGCAAGAAGCATACCTCTGTATAAGCCATATCATGCATTGAGATAACACAATAAACAACAATGGATGACATCAATGGCCAATTCAAGAGGAGGTTTTCATCTTTCTGAACTGTCTTTTCTGTGATTTCATTTTCTAAAGCTTCTGCATCCTCATTGGACTCAACACTAACATTGTGGTTGTGCAATGTTTCCTGCAGATGTTGAAAACGAAAATTTTAATATCAGAAGTTAGCCTTTTTATTATCTTAAGAAAATGGATGATGGTAGTGATATGATAGTGAACAATGGTTGTTGGAGGGACAACACGAACAAGAAAGTGGGGTGGTAGAGTTGTAGAGATAAGGATTTGAGTGACGTGTGACCATATAAGAAAAGAAAAGATTTATAATGACCATAAATGAGGCAAAGTTGGCATGACACCTAATAAGGAAAAAAATGGTAGAAAATTATTTAAGATGATTTAGACGTGTGCAAAAAAGAGTTGATTATTGATAGGACACAATGGTATCATATAATCCATGTAACCAACTTTAATTAATAGGATAATTTCTCATAGTTTTTTTTGAAGGTTGCCCTATTTTTTTATAAAATAATAGTACTCTCAAAACATCATGAGGACAAAGCTACACTCAGAAGATTAATAGATACATAGGAGTTTAACATTATGATAGAATAGTGAGTTTGTGATGATTAAGTTTAACATAAGTACGTCAAGGATTTGCATATTAGGGCTTGTGCTTGTATCATTTGTGCTTCCCTTCGTATTTAATATAATTTACAATTGCAATTGTTATTAATCTTAACATGCACAGAATTTGTGGCTATACATACCGGAAGCCAGATACAGGCAACTAATACAACAAGTGTGAAGGCTGATATTATGAAGCAGGGCAAGAAGTACGGAAACCTGCAGGCCACTTGTGTTAGAACAGATGTACATCAAAATACCAACAAGGAAGTGGAAATTATTAAAAAAAAAAAGGAATACAAAATTATTGTATTATTTAAAAGTAGGACAGGTATACTTACTTATCAAATAAGGAACCTTTCGTAAAAACGTGTGGATATTTCTCTACTGGCTGAAATACCAAAATTCCCAAATTGTTAGATGAACAAAAGATAAGTGTGCTCAAGGGCATATTCGTACACACATGCAATGCCAAATTTAAGATAAGAATAGAATTACAGTGAATAAGAAGGCTAAATACAAGGACAGAGACTAACCATAAATAATGATATAACTAGGACTTTAGATAATGATAAATTTAGACTCTAGATTGATACTGAATACATTAGTAAATCAGCTTAGATGTGTTTCTCGGTATAAAAAGAACCATCTTTATGTTCCTCTGAAAAAGCCAACCAATTCTCAAGATCTAGTTTAAAGTACCTGAGCCAGATAGCCTCCCAATGCTGGACCAATGACTAAAGCTATGCCCCAAGCTGAACTAACCTGAAACCAGATCACACTGTCAAATTATCATAAAGAACAAGTACTTCTAAGAACAAAGAGTAGACAAAAGTAAATCAAGCTTACAGTTGAGAGTGCTATAGCTTGGTGTTCTTCTCGAAAAAGTTCACAAGCATAAGCCTAGTGATAAAGTTGATATGTCGGTGGAAGTTAGAATAAAATAGAACAAAGTCTTTTAAAAGGGGGAAAAAAAGATTGTCCGACTTCCAATGAGAAAGACACAAATAGAACGAGTTGATATGTCGCCCCTCTCTATTAATCATCTATTAACAGAACAGGTTTAATGTGAATTATATAGATGACAGAATAATCATTGAAGAAGTCAAATGAGAGATTCAAACTTTGGAGGACTAAATAGAGACGAAGTACATCATTTAAAGACCAAATAGCAATTCATTCATTTTTAGATTATAGGAATGCGGTAAATCTATGAATGGTACCTTTATTGGTCCAAGTGAACCATTCAAACTTCCAAGAAGAAATCTTGTGCTCATAGCCATCCAAAAACTTGTGCTAAGGCCAAATAGTGTGTTAAATACTACACTGAAATCAACTAAGAATCAATACCATATGGATAAAATGATTTCAATTTATCTTGTAGAGAGTCCATGATAAGGGGAAAAGAGGATAAAACGGAAAATAAATGAAACAAATTTCCAAGATGAACTAAATAATCTTCAATCTTCAATTCTCTTTCTATTCACCATTGTTTAGAAGTAGAGCTAGAAAGAAATCCAAATCAGTTCAGGGGTGCCTACACTGCAACAAGGCCAATAACTATAGCATATTTTCGACCATATCGATCGGCAAACATTCCCCATGGAATTGATGTTAAACTTCTGCCAAACATGAATGAAGAACCTACAACATATTTCACATGAAGTTCAGTAATTTAAGAGCTTATAAATCCCTCTAATAGACCTCAATAGAATGAAAGGACTATAAGGAACCTCACCCACATAACCAGCATAGGAACTGATATCTGCCTCCGTTTTTGCGATGCCAAAATCTCTCACCTGCAAGCAAATTGGTATCAATAGTTCATCTTCTATTCTGCATTAGATGTATGCTCTAACAAATTCAGCGATTTAAACAAACATCAAACACAGAATTCATTTCTTGAGCTATCTCATAACAAATGAGAAGGCAGAAGGTAAAACAATACTCCTTCATGGTTAAAGTGGTAAGTTAGACTATTTCAAGCCTCAACTGAGATTGATTCTCAGTTCTCACTTGAGGAGAAATGTTTTCCCACATATGCCAAGGTACTAGAAAGCTGCACTTTCAAATCTCACACACAAAGACATGTTTGTTATTTAAGACACAAGAAATGGATCCTTGATCCCTCCCCTTTGGAAGCCATTCATGGCAATTTCAAGAAACAAACCAAAAATTTAAGTTGACATTAGAAGAATAGGAGAGAAAACCGCAATTAAAGGACTGTCTGCAGCACATAAATATCCTTTTAACATTGGAACAATGATTAAATGCAGAAGTTTCCACCAACTACAGCGGGGGGGAAAGATAAAACCAATTTCTTAGTTGAAATTGATAAGAAAAGGTGGAATTGAAATTGAACTGTTAATTGAAGAAGAAATTCATTAATTCAAAGGCCCCAAATAATTAGGAAAATTGAGTATTGTAAACTTAACATAGATAATTTAAGAAATTATTCAAACCAATTATTTGTTAATTTTCTGTTCCCATCTTGAAGCAAGCAGCCGCTTTCAAAAATTGATGTGTTCAGTAAAAATAAAACTATGCACTATTTGCAGTCTTGGCTGGAGATGTCAAAAAGAAAATAAAGCATAAAAAATTGGAATTGAAATTATTAATTGAGAATATACAAAAGGCAAACAAATTACATGAAACAATGGATCAAGTCAAGGGGTGTGTGTGTGAGTGTTGTGAGTGTATGTGTCACCCTTCCCTGTATGGAAGAGTCACCGTTCCCTATGGAGGAAGGGTAGATAAGTAGGTGTGTTGGATGTTTTGTATTTGATCCCTTAAAAAAAAAAAAAGCAAAGAAAATTTAAAAAGTTTTTGAAAAGACATGTAGATATTTGAAAAGTGTAGGAGCTTCTAATTTTCACTTTTGGTTATACAAGGAGAGAAGTATAAACAATAAAAGTTGATGAAGTTAATAATCTAGATTTATCAATGCACAAAAAAGGCAACACTAGAGGCCAGTGAAAAAAATAACTCACCATGAAATAAAGAAATGGAAAGAGAGATGACACAGGCAGAGCTGGATAGAGCCAAGAAAGAACATATCAGATTTTTTTTTTATTTGAAAAGATATAGCAGGAATAAATGACTGAAGAATCTTTAGGCATGAATTTGATAATAAATATTGCATAAAATATATTAATTTTTTTGTTTGTTTTGAAACCTTTTCATGAACCAAATCATACACCAAGGACAGCTTCTCCACGAAAAAGGAAAAATAGAAAGAGAAAAAACAACAGTAACATGATATGTAATTATGGGTTTTTAACTGAGAAGAATTAGAAAAGCACTAAAATTTCCAACATATTAACTTGGAAGGATATCTTGAACAATGAATAATAATTTTATTTCTGACAAACACGGCCTCTGAGTCCAGGCAAGGTGGCTCATTAGCAAACTAATCCATCAAAAACAAAAAGCTTGTTAAAAGTTGATTCTTTTGGTTAACTTAAAAAGAAAAAAGTCATGAGCACCCGGTATTTTGGGCTGCCTCACTCGAGCTGTGAAGATTTAATAGGGCCCAAACTAATCTGAATTGAGGCATGACAAGCACCACAAGAGTGGACGCCCCTAACCACTTATGCTTCTGTACTTTCAAGACCCGAACTTGATACCTCATTAAGTCAGAACAACTCTTGCAACTAACTTCCAAAAACTACGTAAGAAAACCAAATTTGTTAATTTATACTTGCCAGTGCACAGAGTTACGATCCATATGTTGAGAAGATTCTTCATGGGTGTGCCTTGACCTTGATTCATTTCCTTGTCTTGATCCACCTTACACCCAGGGCAGTTCACATGGTAACGATTATTCAACAATGGCTGTTTCGAAATGCTATCTTCGTTCTTGTTGTTGTTGTTGTTATGATCCTCCACCATATTTGTTTTCTCCGAGGTTCTCCTTCCTAAGTCGGTCTATGTTTTTGGTTCAGAAAACACAAAACCAAGAAAGAAAAATCAGAGAAAGTTTATCAAAGGTGAGTGCTTTTTGCTTCTTTTGAAACCCCAGAAGGGAGGGGGCGGGGGAAAAAAATCAAAACTGAGTGAGACATTAAAAAACACACAAACTTGCAGATCCTAATGATAAGCTTGAGCAAACATTAAACAAGCTGAGGAACACGTGATCAGGTATTGAGGCCAATAATGTAAAGTTGTTCACAATCTAAACGAACTTCAAAGTTCGAACTTACAGATTATTCTGGAGGACAAGAACTATAACATGTGATGAAGAAGAAAACCTTGCAAGCTGCCCACCTAAATGTTTCAGACTCATTTTATAGAAGAAGCTCCCGATCACTGTCACTCCTCGTAGTGATGACAAGGTGGTAGATGATGATTGATGCAATCATGCCAATAGTTATATTTAATGCACGTCGCTGATTAAGAGGAGGCAAAGGGCAAAAATAAAAAAGGTGGTGGTCACGGGACAGAAAGAGGGTATTGTGGAGTCAAATATAGAATGGTATCAAATTATAAAGCAACTAGTCTATGCATGCATGGGGTGATAAATTAATTAACAAAATTATATTGATTGAATTAAATTGCATTTTTTAAAATTAAATTATAATTTAAAAAGTTATATATGAAATTATGGAAAAGCATATCAATGATAAAGGAATTTTGGCGTGAGTCAGTATAATTCATAGATAAAAAATATATTGATTGAATTAAATTGAATTCTTAAAAATTAAATTATAATTTAAAAGGTTATATTTAAGATCATGGAAGAACATATCCAAGTTAAAGGAAAGAAGTTTTTGTTAATTTTATAGATAACAATTTAAAAAAAAACAGTTTTAGAAATTAATGGAAAGACGGATAGCCTAGAATTGCAATATTCTAATGCATACATGTCACACTTAAAAGAGTGGTTGTTATTTTTTTATTATATATATATATATAGATTATTATTTAAATTTATTTTTTTAAGAAAAAATTGCATCAAATGACATGTAAAAAAATTATTTACAGATAATGATTAATATAAAATGTATTATTGTTAAAATAAAAATAAAAATTTATTTTTTTTCAATGATGAATTGTTGTTGATCCTGGTTTGCGAATATCTTTTTTCACATATTTTTGGATACAATTTTTTCATTTTTTAATATACTCATTCAATCAAAATTACAAGGCATTTTTTTAGAGTATCTTGTTTAAAAAATAAAAATATACCCTCCCCGTTTTAGAAATGTAATATATTTTTTATGAAATCTCACCCTTAATAAATTAATTAATTATCTTTTAACTAATGGCATCTTTTTATATTACCTTTGTTTTATAGGATGCTTTACTTATAAAGAAATATAAAATGATTTTTTTATTAAGATCATTTTTGAAAAATAAAAATAAATTAATTTTACTTTAAAACACTAACAACATCTCATATTTTTTAATATCAAACCTCTTAAAAAATCAGGAATAAAACGTTTTAATTTTTTTAGGAATAATTAATGATATTTTTCTTAAAATATCCTTAAAAATATTTGAAATGAGATTTTTATATTTATTTGTAATTATTGAAACTGTTGGCAGAAAAGTAATTATTGAAAGGAATATTCTTCGATTTTTTTTAAAATGTATTTGTTGTTAGAAATAATGACGATTTGGAATCTATGCAGCTGACTAGTTATCAGGACTTCATTAGGACACAATGACCTGTTACTATTGTAATTAATTTTTAATGATGTTAACTGTGTTAGAAATAAAAAATTAATTAAAATTACTTTATAATAATTTTATTTTTTTATGCGCCTCTCTGTTTATTATTGTTATTATTATTATTATTATTAGTATTAATTAACATATTGAACATACCCTTTTCTAGCACATCTTTTTCATTTTTATTCCCGGCCACGGAAAAGAAAGTGTCACGTGACCAAAATTTATTTCTAGAGAAGCGAAAAGGATTACTTGAAGTCCCTTGCTTTTTGCCTTGATTAAAAAGAAAAGAATGAATGAAAAAGAAAAAATGATAATAATTTTTTTTAAAATATATAAATGATAATTTAATCTTTTAAAATGTCCTAATTTTTTTGAAGTCCTTAGAGACTTTTTTATCATTAATAAAATTATATAAATTATCAAATTATTCTTATTAAAAATAATTGATTCAAAACTTTTCATTTTGTATTGGCAATAATGTAATAATAAATAATGAATTTAACATGTGAAATTGTAATTTTCTGTTGTATTTTTGTGAATTTAAGAAAGAAAGTTGTAAATATAAGAAAGAAAATTGTGAATTGTTTATTTTCAATAAGAATAATTTGATAATTTATATAAATTCATTAATGAAAGAAAATTCTCTTAAAATTTTAAAAAAAATTATGACATTTTGAGGGATCAAATTATCATTTATATATTTTAAAGAATTTTATTGTTATTTTTCCAATGAAAAATGAATTGATTATTGGGAGAATGTTATAGAAGTCCCTAAAATGTTACATAATTTTAATTGAGTTTCAAAAAATTTTAAAATTTTATTACAAGTCCAGAGCATTGAAATAAAATAAATTTCCTTACTTGAATGACTGAAATGCCCTTGAAGTATAATTAGCATTATTGAGATAATAAGTCAACTTACATTTTTTACAAGTAATATTTACATAATAACAAATCAAGTTAAGGTTTTTACTTTTACAAATAACATTAATAGAATAAATATAATTTTTTATTATTCACATAATATTACTTATAAAAATCATAACTTGACTTATTATTTTAATTATATTAGTTGTAAAAACGTAAATTATTTTGTTATTATAATAATGTTAGTTGTAAAAATGATAACTTGACTTGTTATTTTAGTAATTTTATTTTTATAAACAATATTTTAACTTGTTATTTCAGCAATATTAATTATAATTAAATGGCTTGTTGGTCATACAAGTGAGATAATTTATTTCATTTCAACGCTTTGGGCCTGCGGTGAAATTTTAAAATTTTTTGGGATTTGATTAAAAGTTATGTCATATCTAAAGAATTTTAATAAAATTCTCCCTTATTTTTTTTTATATAAGATCACGGAAATTCATGCAACAAAACAAAATGTCATAAATTATAAAGTTTGTAGAGCATGTGACAGATAATTGAAGATCATGATATTTAAGTTGGTGCAAGATGTATGGTGAATAAGTAAATTGATACATTTATTTACTTATTTAAATATATGATTGAAAGTGATCGTTCAATCTCTCATAATAAAATGTATGATTTTCTTGATAATTTTTTATAAAAAGTGACTTTTGGAAAAATTGTGTTGAATTAGTGACAAAATTTTAAGGGAATCAAGGTAGAAGTTGATTTTTGAAAACTTAGCACTCTAACAAATGTTATGCTCTTCCAAAATATTTAAAAGTTTAGCCTTGTGATAGAATAATATCCAAAATATTTAGAAATATCCAAAATATTTAGAAAATTATTTGATTTAGTTTCCTTTATTATCTCGAACCATGTCTTCACAAGTAGTAACCTTATTAGTATTTGACCAGATCATCAATGTCGTCAATACGTCATCCGTTAACGTCAAGTATGATCGAGGGAGATTCCATTTGGCTTCGATTCTTTCCATGTACTTTATCAAAAGCTTGATTGTTGATATGAGCTTCAGGTAAGTTATATCTTTATCATGAATATCTTTTTCAAAATATGAAATTCATATGAATAGACTTTTTAAATATGGAATTCGTGCGTTTGTAACTTAAATAAATAAATTAATAGCGTGCCACCAAATAATCAGTCAAGATGACTTTTGTGCCACCCGAAGCTACCCTCTCACCGTTCCTTATTTTTCTGTCTCCGTATCATTATTAATTATTAATGCATTCTTGATATCAACTCCAAGTTAACTAACTTCAGAAATGGCAGTCATATTTTTAAAATTATTAAAAAAATATGTAATTTTTCAATTTTTACCTTTCTTTTACAAATAATAATCATCAAGGCTGTGTAAGCCACAAGACAAGTGAGGCCTTATTATTAAAATCTTGTTTATAATTTATATGATTATTATTGGTTTGTCACATTAATCATTGATCTTTCTTGTTAAAAATGTATTGCTACTCCATATCAGTGTTAATATTCACGTTGTATCTCAATATATAAGATAAAATAGGAGCACTTTGTCAACACTAATTGTGATATCACTGTTGAATTAATTTAGTATTTTATTAGAATCACCATATTATAAAATTTTAATATATGATTTTGTAAAAAATGATGAGTGGATTTTTTTTTTGAAGGAGCAATTACACGTGGCTTTATTAATAATTTTGCCTTAAGGTTCAAAACTTCTTCATACAGCCTTGATAATCATAATCATAATGAGTTGTTTACAAATTCAAGCAACAACAAATAGACAGGGTAAAATTAAAAAAAAATTAATTATTCTAACTTCATCTTATATTAAAGGCCAATGTTTTTTAAAACTTTGTCAAAAGTATATTTTAACAACTACACTTTTTCTTATTTTGTACCTGGTGAGAAATACAATTTTGCAAAAAAAAAAAAAAACAAAGAAAAGAAAAAGAAGTCATGTAAACCCTTGAGGACTTACGAATGATGTTGCCATTGGTTATGGTCTTTTTTTTTTTTAAAAAAAAAAGTTTTGGTGAGTTAAATTTCAGAATTTTACTACATGGATTCATATTAAAAACACATTATAAAAGTGTTTATAAATGTCCACCAACTAGACCAGCCTTTATTAGCTTGGCTGTGGTTTTTCTCATTAGACTTTCAATGCCTTAGTGCCTGTAGATTTAAATGAATATAAAGAATATTTTGGTGTTAATGATTATTAGTTCTAGTGATTTGAAGAATTGTGATGGATGCATAATTGAATAGTGTTGTTTAATTAAATATTATGCAAGACATCAAGACTTGTATGGTTTATGGATGGATATTTCGTTTGCTGAATACTTAATAACTTTTTTATTTACATTAAATCGTTATCTATAACCACTTTAATTTGTTGATCTATAAATTAATTTTCAAAGTAAATTACAATTTAAAAATTGAAAAAAATTTAAATATAAAATTATACAAACACCTATTCAACTCACTCCACTATGTTAGAATGATAATTTGAACCAAGTTCAATAGACCAAACTAAACAAACCCCAAAAAAAATAATAATAAAATAAAACCAAACTTGGGAAAAGATCATTTTTTTATAATTCAGACTTTAAAACTTAAAGCATTATATGTATATCTTGATACATTGCCATGAGAGATTTTCTTAAAAAAAATAAAAAGTCCATATCATTATATTTCTATCTTTTTTTAATTTAGAAAATACTTTAAATTAATCTTCAAAATGTATATTGAAAATCTTCATCAAAACATAAAAAATATTATTTTGTTTTATATTTTTTATAATAATAACTAATTAATTTTAAGGCAAAAATTAAAATTAGCTTAAAACAAGAAAAATGAAAAAGTCTCTAATTATTCAGGTATTTAGGCTGGCTGAAATAAATCCGTGCACTTAGATTACCGGCTCCACTCTAGCTGTACAACACTACGTCAATCCCTAGCATATTAATAAATTACACTAATAGAATAACTAGTCCATAACAAGCACATTGCCAACTTGAAATACAAAATTTTATTCAAAATCAAAATAGATGTAAATAGTACAATAATGACCATGTTCCAACATAACTAACCAAAACACACATAGAATAAGCAGTCATTAAATAGACAACAACAGATTGGGTACATAACTAGCATAGCTGAAGGAATCACCATGACTCTTTACTCTTAACAAAAGAAATCACATGGACCTTGCACTTTCCACTTCTCTTTCTCTCTGTTTTCTTTTGTTCTGTTTTGTTTTTGTTTTTGTTTTTTGTTTTTTTTTTTGTTCTGCTCTCACTTTCTTTCTCAATTCTTGCTTCACTGATCTCATATATTGGTTTCATTCATTTCTTCATACTTCAGCAGAAACATGTTATTGCTGATAATCTGATTATTGCTTTATCACCACAAGCTTAAAGAACATGTTATTGACATTATTGTATCTGTTGCGATGGGGATGTCTTTTTCTCAGCAAGGAATGGTTTGAACATCATCAGAACCCCAAGTGCTTCTACGAGGTTCAGCACAAAAAACACCATATGAGAACCTGTAGTTAAATGTCCCACAGTTAGTGAGCATACATAAATAAGGCTGATGATATTCATGGCATGACAGTGTTGAATTTGGAGTCAATCCATTTTTGATGAACAAACATAATATAATATTCAAGTAAAAGTGAGGCCCAGTAAGAGCCTTAGCAACAAGAAGGATGGACCCAATAGTTGATAACATTAGTTCTCAAGACCCAACAAGATAATGCAATGTTTGGAATGTAGAAAATTATTTTCTAAAAAGGAAATGAGAAATGTACCTATTCCATTTTCTTTCTAGATACATTTCTTATTTCATTTATGATGGGTACCTACGTAAAATGAGAAACCCTACTCAAAAGTTAGCTGTTAAGATGAGAAAACCAACCCACTTAAATGCCTCATTGAACAGCCCAATATTAAGTCTCCATCAATTGGCTACCCATGAAAAACTGACATCCCCGCAGCAGCACTCTATGACACTTAACCCAGCCTTCTACTGTTTAGAATTCTATGCGGATAGCCCTTTCTAAAACTACCAACAACCTAACTCAGATACCAATTGATGGATATTTAAGTTGGATGGTCCCCAAAAGCTGGTTGTTAAGGTGGGAAGACCAACCCATTTAAATACCCTATTGAACATCTCACAGTACTTAATACGGGACTTGGTATCTCACACTACCAAATTTCCGTCAACTTATAGAAGACACTTTTTGGTGTACCAAACATTACCTATATGTTGTGTATATGTTTGCCACCTTACCTAATAGTATTAGTGCACGAAACAGAATTTAGCAGAAACAAATTAGCCAAGCATCATACCTGGGAGGAAAGAAGCATCTAGCCGCTTTTGGGACCAAGTTAATCTGCATTTGAACAAGAATATAATTAGTAAATTTCAAAATATTATACGTCGGAGAAAAAAACAAGTTAATCAAGTTGTTCATGTGAAGAGGTGTGTTGAAGGTTTTTTCCCCCCCTCTTAACAACCAGTAATGTAATTTCACTTGAATATTTTTTTACCAGTGAAAATACATATTACTTAAACTAAGGCTTATTGACAAAATGAGTACATCAGCTTCAGAAATATATGAAAGATAAATGTAAAGCTTGTGAAGTTGAAATCATCTTCACTGTCTCAAACAACAAATGAAAACCTCTAACCAATCCACAGTAACAATTTTTTTTTTTTGCCCAAATTTGTTTCTTTGATAAATAAAAAAAAAGCAGAGTTGTTTTCCATCCAATGTGAAGCTTTCTTGACAAGTTTATACTAAATTTGAAGAGCAATATAAGAAGCTGAACAAGTAAATGAAAAAGTAAACTAACACTGCTCCACCTCCAGCCGGGCCAAGAGCTTTGGAAATTGACATGCCAGTCATCGCAATACCATTAGCAGCTCCTCTTTGGTGTTGTTCCTGTTTTTCCAAATGAAGCATTCCATTTTAGCCCGACTCGGTAAATCCCACAACTAGAAAAGAAAAATAATGAAGATAATGAATTGAACTAAGAGAATTTTACCACTGCTCTATTTTGCAGGAGGAATAAACCAGTCATATAGGTTGCCTGACAAAGAAAAATTTGCAATCAGGCAAGCTCATACCGCATGTAGGTTTTTGTCAAGGAGATAATGTTCTGTTTTTGCCTTTTTGGCATTCACATCTATGGGTTTGATTGACCATTAGCCCCTCTAGTTTCCTTCTTGTCACAATTTGGTCGTCAATTTCACAATTGAGAGAATCACGTAGAAGGCCCAGATAAGGAAATTAATTAATAACAAGTCCCATCTACTTGTAAATACTGAAGTTTCATGTGCAAATATAGAAGTTTGACTTGTAAATGGACTGAGAATAATTAATTTCCTTACTTGGGACTTGATTGTAATTCTCCCTTCACAATTTCCCTCCCTTGCCTCATCCCCCACCCCTTCTGCTTTTGTGCAGAAAATGTACAATTTATGAAGCATAGACACTTCAAAAAACTCGTGTCGATGTCCAGCAAACACTTATATTAGACACTGTCATGTGGTTGTAATAGTTAGTTAAGATGTGTAGTTAGTCAGCAAAGACAACCAGTGTGCTAGTATAAATAAAGGATTAGTGAATGAATTACTATCTTTTGATCGAATAAACTCCCTTTTACAACTCTCGTGTGTCAGACACAAAGTGACACAGCAAGATAATTTAAATTACAGATGAACACTTCAATTCTTGTCATGTTACTCTATCTGTATCAATGTTTGTACCACTTAAATTTCAACAAGGACGTTCTGCAGATTGCATTTGCTAGGAGAAGTATTTTACAGACTAAAAATACCCATAAAAATGATTCTATGCCAGCAATGGGCACTGTGGCTGGTAAAATCAAGGAAAAGATGCACTTACAGAGAGACAATACATGAGGACAGATGCAGTAGTTATCAATAGGTTCATTGTGAAGCCAGGTGACAATCCTATGAAAGGGTAAATTTGCAGGAGAGGTATGGATACAGCCTGCACATGGTGCCCAAAACACAACAATACAGCTTAAAGAGCAAGTCACAGTGAAATTTCCGAATCATAGTAATTGTCACGTGAAAGAGAAAGCTAACCGCTGAAATGTGGGCAAGTCTCACAGGTCCACAAACTTTCTGCAGAGACGGGTAAAGGAAGATTTGGTAGAGCAAAAGACTAAAACCTGACCAGTTGAGTAAAGCTCAGTACTAATCAACATAATCTTGAAGTGATAGGTATATCAATACATTGGAAACAAGTAGACACTATAACTTTGTGATGCATATCTTAATCTACTTTTTTTTTTTTTTTTTGGTTCAAGAATTTGAAAAAAAATCAAGAAGCTTAACTGAAGTTTTCAGCCCAGAAAAGAAAGTTAAGGTAATCTTTTGAATGCCTCTTAAGAATCTTTCCGATGTTTGGCACTTAAATTGAAATAACTGAAATTTACAAGGTTAGGACCTCATGTAAATGCAATTAAGTTATGCATATGATATTTGAGGAAGGGAAGTTAGGAAGGAATCATTATTTACAAGGTTAATATTGTCTAGAAATTAATAGCCATCAAGGATGTACCTGATATTGAAAGAACATTACCAACATCATCGGTTGTAAAGTTCAAACCCCCTAGTTTTAGAGGACTGACAGCCCATAAAGAGAAAACCTGCAAAAGTGAAACAGTGCAAACACATAGCCTATAAGATGAAAGGCAAAAACCTCATTTTGCTCCACAAAAGATGGTGTCACTGTCAACTTGACACTCCATGAGCTTTTTCTATCACTTTTAGTACTTGAGAAGATTTCTCTTGACTCTTATCAAATATTGTAATTACATATAATATCAATCAAATGACTCTCGAAGTAGTAAAAAGATGGAAAACATCATTTAGAGTATCAACTTATACATAATCACATCATTTTTCAAGGATAAAAAATAGGAAATTGTTTTCTCTCCAATGAATGCGAGATTTTACCACCAATCAGCTCGATGTCAGATCAAAATCAATAGATACGGGTGTGGATAACAAGATAGAAAGAAACATATCATAAAATGCAAGAAACTATTTATACTTACGTAAGAAACATACCTCAGTATAAGCCATATCATGCAGTGAGAAAAAGCAATAAACAATAATGGATGACATCAACGGCCAGTTCAGGAGGAGGTTTTCATCCTTCTGAGCTGTCTTTCCTGTGATTTCATTTTCAGTATCCTCATGGGATTCATCGCTAACATTGTGGTTGTGCAATGTTTCCTGCAGATTTTGTAAACAAAAACTTTAATATGAGAAGGAAACCTTTGTTTTTTTATCAGAAAAACAGTTTAAAATATAGCTATAAATAATTATGTATGCCCCAAATATGGCATGTTTAAAATACTTGAAGAACTATTAAAAAATATATAGAATAGAAAGGGGAAAAATATTCATAGATTTCTAGTCTATAAAAAATATGAATATGAGGCTTTATACTAAAAAAACAGAACTTAAAAGTTTCACTAATTCCCTTAAGAAATATATTAGAACCTTGCCTCCATCTCAAGTCCCCAACCCAAAATTGGATTTTTTTCTATAAAAATAAATTAATAATAGTAGCAGCAGCAGTCTCAAAACATCATGAGGACAGAGCTTATATAAAGAACATCAATAAGGATTAGCAAGTCTGGGCTTGGGCTGCCCTTTGTATTCAATATAATTTGCCATCACAACCATTATTATTAGTATTAATAGACACATAAAATTCATGGTCATACATACCGGAAGCCAGATACAGGCCACTAATACAGCAAGTGCAAAGGCTGATATTATAAAGCAGGGCAAGAAGTATGGAAACCTGTAGGCCATTTATGTTTGGACAAACAAATATCAGCATATCAACTGGGAAATTAAAATAAAAAAAATGGAATCTAAAATTATTATTAACACTTAAAAGTAATGCAAGCATACTTAGCACTTACTTGTCAAATAAGGAACCTTTAGGAAATACATGTGGATATTTCTGTACTGGCTGAAATACCAAAATTCCCATATTGTTAGATGAACAAGTGATAAGTGTGCTCACCGCTCAAAGGCATGTTCCAACACACTTGCAAGGTACAATTTAAGAGACGAACAGTAAATCTGCCATAACTTGACCTTAGAGAATGGTAAATTTAAACTCTAGATTAACACTAAATCTGTTAGGAATTCAGCTTAGATAAGTTTCTCAGTAACCAAAAAAAAAAAAAAAAACAATCTTCGTGCCCTTCCATAAAAGTCAACCCAATCAAGATCTAGTTTGCTGCACAAGGCAAGGAACAAAAAGTACCTGAGCCAGATAGCCTCCCACTGCTGGACCAATGACTAAAGCTATGCCCCAAGCTGAACTAACCTGAAACCAGATCACACTATCAAATTATCATGAAGACCATGTACTTCCAGGAATCAATAGTAGACCAAAGTAAACTAGACTTACAGTTGAGAGTCCTAAAGCTTGGTGTTCTTCTCGAAAAAGTTCACTAGCATAAGCCTAGTGACAGAGTTGATATGTTGGTGGCAGTTATAATCAAATAGAACAAGTCATGTAAAGCCAAACAAATAAAACAGAATGACTAGCCTTCAAGTACACAAATTCAAACTTCGGACTTAGCCCTGGTTCTGTTCAATGAAAATTTAAAGACTAAACTGGAAATTTTAGACCTTGAATGATACGATACCCTTCATCTCAATGTAATCTCTGAAAGCCAGCATATCTCATTTAAGTCTACCAAAAAGTGTTTCATCTTCAATATCATCATCACATTAAGCCCATTAAAAAATAACTAACAGAAAGGGGTGATATAGCCAAATATGAAGTTAATATGACCTTTATACGTCCAGTTGCTATTAACCATGCATCAAAATGGCATGGTGCTCTATCACATGCCTAGTTTCAGAGACAAGTACTCATTTAACAATCACATCAGGTTAACAATAAACCATGTCGCCCCTCTCCGTTAATAATCTATTAACAAGCTTAATAACAGATAGAATACTCCATGAAGAACTAAAACGAGACATTAAAACTTTGGAGGACCAAATAGAGACAAAGTGTACCTTCTGAAGATCCAATATAAATTCATTCAAATTTAAACTGTTGTTATCTAATGCAGAAAAAAAAAAAGGTACCTTTATTGGACCAAGCGAACCATTTAAGATCCCAAGAAGAAATCTTGTGCTAACAGCCATCCAAAAACTTGTGCTAAGGCCAAATAGTGTGTTAAACACAACACTGAAATCAAATAAGAATCGGTAGATATATGGATAAGTGTACTGACTAGAACAGTACAAGGATGGTGAGGGAGATAATGAGAGAAAGAGAGGGAGGGATGAAGTTAGAAGAGAAACTAATAAGCTAAGCTGATTTCAACTAGTCTAAAAAAAAGTGGCATGCAATTAGTGGAGGACTATTTGTAGAGAGTCCATTACAAGAAATAAAAAATATATATAAAACAGAAGATAGATGAAACAAAGTTCCAGGATGCACTAAATAATCTCAATTTCCTAGGTCTTTAACTTCCGAGATGCACTAAATAGATGAGGCTTGCCGTTGTTCTTGTTGTTGATGATGCCTAGAGTAAGTTTTACATGTTTGGATGCCAAGTGTGAGTTGACTTGACTTGGTATGGATAGAAAAATCCCATATCAGATAGAGTTGGGTTGACATTCCAACAATCCCCCCCTCAAGTGTAAGTTTTGTACAATTCCAACAATCAGGGGTGCTTATTAGAAAGAAATCCAGATCAGTGCAAAGGTGCGTACACTGCAACAAGGCCTGTAACTATAGCATATTTTCGACCATATCGATCAGCAAATATTCCCCAAGGAATTGATGTCAAACCTCTGCCGAGCATGTATGAAGATCCTACAACATGTTTCATATGGAGATCAGTATTTTAAGAGCTCATAAGTCCCTCTAATAATAGATTGAAAGAACTAAAAGGATTCTTACCCACATAACCAGCATAGGAACTGATATCTGCCTCCACTTCTGCAATACCAAAATCTCTTACCTGCAATCAGATTAGTATCAATGGTGCATCTTCCACTCATCATTAGTTGCATTGTATGCTGTTGCAAGATAAGGAATAAAAAGGAACATTAAACAAAATTTATTTCTTGAGGAACAAACGAAAAAGCTGAAGGTATTAAAAATA
Organism: Prosopis cineraria; assembly: GCF_029017545.1. Lineage (NCBI taxonomy): Eukaryota > Viridiplantae > Streptophyta > Magnoliopsida > Fabales > Fabaceae > Prosopis > Prosopis cineraria. The sequence goes on from NW_026555338.1 coordinate 26,065,033, forward strand.
CTCTTTTATGGCGTTGGAACCAAAAAATGAGTAAGGCCCAATAAGAGAAAATGTGATCTACACGCCTAGCACACTTGGACGATACCAACACATTTTCTTCATGTTATTTATGTCAAAAGCTACCCATTTGACATGATTCAAATGTATCCTTGATCCATCCCCTTTGCAAGCCATTCATAGCAATTTCATGAAACAAACCACAAATTTAATTTAAGGTTAGAAGAATAGGAGAGGAAACTGCAATAAAAGGACTGTCTGCTAGCACACAAACCTTTTGTTACAGGTTCCAAAGGAAATGAAGAAAACTCAGGAAAATATAGAATAGTTCATCATTTTTGGCCCAAAAAAAAAAAGAATATTTTGATATTGGAACAAGCATTAAATGCAGAAGTTCCCACCAACTAGAACAGAACAAGATAAAACCAATTTCTTAGTCAAAAAAATTATGGAAGAAAAGGTAGGATTGAACAGTTAATTCACACCCAAATTCATTTATTCAAATGACCCAAATAACTAGGAAAACTGAATATATTAACCTGAAAAGAGTTAATTTAGGTAATTAATCATCAAACCAACTATTAATTGACACTTTCAAGAAAGAAAAATATTTATTAAAAAAAAAACTGTTGACATCGTAACAAGTTAGAGTCACTTTCAAGAATTGATGAAAATATTTAAAAAGAAAGCATTATAAAATTGCAAACTATTGAAATCAGACTCATCTGCGGTCACTGATTACGAACAAAGCATTTCATTGAACCAGTCAAAATATTATTTTAATAGTTTACTAGTTCAACTCACCGGATTGACCCAGATTTCAATACTATGCAAAAATGACTCGGAAATTAATAATCTAGATCATCCACGCAAAAAAATCTCCCACACAATGGCCATCAAAAGAATTCATCAAGTGGGAAGAGACATGATACGCTCACCATGAAATAAAGAAATGACCTAAGAATGTCATTTAAAAAAAAAAAAAAAGACTGAAGAATCCGCAGGCATGTAATTTGAAAATGTAAATCAGGAAAAGACATGCATCTAGTGGGAAGAAAATAAACTCACCATGAAATAAAGAAATGGGAAGAGACATGATATAGGCAGCGCTGAACAGAGCCAAAGCCAAGAAAGAACATATCAGATAATTTTTTTAAGGGGGGAAAAAGGAATAATTGACTGAAGAATCTGCTGGCACGAAATTTGATAATAAATACTAAATCAAACAGACTATATTTTTGTTTGTTTTGAAACCCGTTCAAGAGCTAATAAATCCTTCACCGAGGACCTCTATTCTTACCACAAAGGAAAAAAAAGAAAAGAAAAATAGAAAGAAAGAAAAGAGAACAGTAATCTGATATAATAATGGGCATTTCAGCTGAGAGAAGAATTAGAAAAGGCACTAAAATTTCCAGCAAATAGCTTGGAAGGATATCTTGAACTTAAAGAAACAGGTCCGTTTAGCTTTAATGTTCAAGAATTGATGACTGAAGTACTCCAAAACAAGAAGATCACCAAAAGTGGATTCTGGATTCTTTTGACTTCACAGAAATAATTAAGCAACTTTCAGAAACAACATAAGAATACGAGATTTTATAGAGTTTTACGTGAGAAGATCAAAATAAACTCACCGGTACACAGAGTCACCGTCCATACGTTAAGAAGCTGCTTTACGGGTAGGCCTTGCTGCATTTCCTTGTCTTGATCCACCTTACAACCAGGACAGTTTTCATGGTACCGATTCTCCTTCAACAACAATGGCTCTCTAGAACTGCTTTCTTTGTTGTTATTGTTGTTGTCGTCGTCCGCCATGTTTGTTTCCTCCGAGGTTCTCCTTCTTCAGCCGTCCTATGTTGCTTCTTTCTGGTTCAGAAAACATTACACAACCATTAAAGTAACTAAAACCAGAGAAATTTATCAAAGATGAGGGCCTTTTGCTTCTTTGCAAACCCCAGGAGAGGAAAAATGAAAACTTGAGTCAAACACAAGAACACCGACTTGCAAATTTCTGGTTTTTTTAGTTTATTCCCCGATACAAAAAGGCAAGCTACGAAGCTAGTATAAAAGAAGCTTGAGTATCTCGGCTTGAGTAGCAGAGCACATGATCAGGTCAGACATGTAATTTCAATCGAATAAAGGAAGATCGTCAAACTCAGATTTGTACAGGGCAAGAAACAACAACAACAACACAGCAGGAAGATGAAATAAAAGGTTGGCAAAAAAAGAAAATGAAATAAAAGAATTTGAAAGGCTGAAAGAGTGTCTCAGAGTTCAGACACGCTGTTGGTGAGCTGAAATAAAAGAACAAGATGAAGGTCACTGTCACCCCCTGCTGTCGCAACGTGGTTAATGATCATCACTTCACGGTGCATTGTTTCTTGCCAATTAATATCCTAAGATTTAATGCACGTGGATGATCTCAGAGACTCAAACAAAAAAAAAAATAACGAAAAAAAAGCATTATTGTCCAATCACGCAGTAAAACTGAAACGGGAATTGTATGGTGAGAAAGATCCGAGAACATCCAAACACGAATGGCTTGACGAGAATGACATTTACAAGTTGGGCTGTTTGGATATCGGTTTAAAATAAAATAAAAAAGTAAAAATACTGGCAAAATTTTTGAATAGAATTATATGGATTCAACTTCTCTTCATTTTCTTTCTTCTCCACTTTTTATCTTAACTATTGAATTCATTTTTGAACGATTGAAATTATGAAATATCAAATCTCAACCGTTTAATAAGATGGGAAGTAAAGAGGAAAGAAAATAAAGAGAAGCCAAGTACGAAGTACATAATAGTTTAAAATAAAAAAATAAAAATATTCCTAATATTATCTAATCAATTTATTAAACCTCTCAAAAATTAACCGTTCAGTTGATATCTAAATATATATTGATATTTTTTTATTGATGTAGATCAGAAAAAGAGATAAAAACACTTATGAAACCTTTAGTCTGGAGTATCTAATAATCTAAATTAATAAAAAGACTAAAATACTCATAATATTATTTCAAAAGCTGCAACATTAGTCTCTCACTTTTCTATTCAGGGAGGATGAAAGGAGGCTGGTCATAGGCTTGATTAGCTTGTAATATTATATGATTAAGGATATGTTTTCATTCAAAAGAAAATACTCTTTACTGTGGTTGTATGAAAGTGAGAGATCATTGATTTATTTTTCATGTGGTTAATGTATATAGGCTATGTCTTATATATAAATCACTTCAAAAATTAACGATTTTTTATAAGTCAATTCATATAAAATAAATAAATTGTTAATTACTTTATTTTAATTTTACTCTTTCATGTTTTTCATGGATTGAGTAAACTAAAAAGTTATATCTGAGAAACATTTTTAAAGATGATGCATCTTTAATAAGGGTAAATTTTTTTTTCTTTTTCAAATAATTTCAAAAGTTTAGCTGCATCTCCTTAATTTTAATAAAATAGATAGAAGTGACATGTATATAAAAATATAAGGAGTATTGGTATTATCATTTATTTAACTTTTTTAAAGAAGTATTAAAGACCGTACCAGCCTGTCAACGTTCAAAAGTTAATGGTTTCATTTCATCTGGTTGAATGAACGTTGTAATTATTCAATCCTTTTATTACATGTTTATTTTATAATTATGTGATATCATGATAAACAGTAATAATATTTTTTTTATAAAAATAAATAAATTTGAAACTTTTGCTCTTCACATTGCCTGCAGCCTACTTAGACTAAGCCCATAATAATTTCTGCAGTCTAATCTTTGAGCTCTCGTAGCCGACTTAAGATATCATCATTAGTTTAATTATTCGTTTAGGCTCTCCTTTTAAAAACCAGAACTAAAAGAAAGATGGGAAAATCACAAGACCACTGGAGACACTCAAGTACATTGCAGGGTCAAATCATTTTGATATTATTAGGCGGGATCAAGAGATATAAATATAATTAAAATTTATTATGAAAACACAAAATTATCCTTAATATATGTTTGTTGTGACAGGAGAATTAATTATTATTAAAATAAAAATAAAATTTTTTTAATAAAGACTTATCACTAGATTATAACAATCCTTTTATTAAATTAATATATTGTAATTATTAATAAAGAAATTAATTATTATTATAATAAAAATATGATTGTTTTTTTTTTGAATGAGGGCTTTTTCACCAAATTATAAAACTTGTTCCTCTTCGCTGTCAAGTTAATTTTTTAAAATTATTAATAAAAAAATTAATTATTATTAAAATGAAAATAAAACTTTTGTTTTTTGAATCAGTCCTTATTTGCTAAATTACAATATTTATTCCTCTCCACCACCAAATTAATTTTTTAAAGTTATTAATAAAAAAATTAATTATTATTAAAATGAAAATAAAACTTTATTTTAGAATAAAGAGTTGTTAAAAGAGTATATATATATACACACATAAAGGGTAATTTTATTTTTTTATAATAAATTTTAATTTTAATTATATTTAAGTCATTTAATCCTGTAAACTAATATTAAAATCATTTAATTTTGTAATGTAATTAATTATCTTCGGTTGTCGTTGAGTGTGATTTGCCCAAGAAATATTAATATTGGTCTCATGGAAATAAAAAAAATCTAACGTTATGAAAATAATGACCAACTAGCGTATCGAATCAATTTACGTAACGATCTTTTTTCTTTTTCTTTTTTTTTTTGTTGTTGTTTGTCTGCAACGATTATTTATTTATTTATTGTATCATATCTCTAAACACCTTTTATCCACTACTCGCCTTTTTGTTGTCTTTCTCTCTTCACCATCTTCATATATTTTTGAAAAGCTATATCTTTATAAATTACTCTCTCAGATCCAAAACATAAATAGTTTTTGAAAAAAATATATATTAATAAATTTTTTTTTTCATAAAAATATATATTATTTTTATCCTTATTTTCAATTACTAATACATTTTATTATGAGTAAGAGATACATTTATACAAATATTTAGGTTAACAAATGAGGTTAAGATACATTTTTGTTCATGTACTTATTTTTTAATAATGCTGGATACTCTATACTCTTAAGTGAGGTAATTTTTTTTAAAGTATTTTTTAAAATTTTAAAAATGTCCTTCTGTCAAAAGGTTGTTAGCTATGTCATTTTTTATTGACGTGATTTATGTATGGAAGCCCACACACAGTGACAAATAAAATTTTAATCATGTTCTTTGACGTTGTTTTGCCTTTAAACTCTTTTTTTAAGAACACAGAACATCTTAAATTTTTTTTAGAGCATTAGACACTTTAAAATCTTATTAAAATTAAATTTAATAAATATTGCTAAAGTATTAAATATTTTCATATTTAATAATTTAAATATTATTATTTATAAATATTCATTCAAAATCTATAAATTACTTTTAAAATATCAACAACTCAAACTAGTGTTTTATAAATGAAAAAAATGCATAAAATTCTTTTAAATTTTAAGACAGTCGCATATAATCCTCCTTACCTTTAAAATTTAAAATTAACCCTGTTAAACTTTAATTTTATTTTTCAAAACCCTATACTGTTAATTATATTATTGTTTTATGAGGGTTAAAATGTCATTCAAATAAAAAATCTTATTAAACAATAATGTTATATTATATAACTATTTATAATAAATTTTTTATATTTTTTAAATAGTTGAGGCATTAGTTTAAAATATTTTAAATTTTTTAACCATGTGCATTACATTAGTCTAATATAAAAAATAAATAAAAATTTATCTTTTAAAATAATAAAATCATGCACCATTGATAACAAAAAAAACATGAATAAAAATAATATAAACATAAATATTTAAAATTTTATACAATGATAATAACATTTTTTTGGTATCAATGCCTCAACTATTTAAAAAATATAAAAAATTTATTATAAATAGTTACACAATAAATATTTTTATTTAATAAATTTTTTTAGTTCAATGACATTCTAACCTTCATGAAAAAAATAACATAATTAATAATAGAAGGTTTTGAAAAATGAAATTAAAGGTTAGGAGGTTAATTTTAAATTTTTAAAGGTGGAATGGGTTATATGCAACTGTCTCAAAGTTTAAGAAGATTGTATGTATTTTAGCCTTTGTAAATTCATAAATGACTTCTTATTTTGTATATATCAATTTTTGATATTCTCTTCGAGATAGTGCTTAAATCGGTACGTTTTTTATTCGTATCGAAACTTGCTTATATTTTTTATATTAGTTAAATTTTTTAAATTTTTAGGTCATGTTTTCTAATTTGTTTGGTCAACTAAAGATCTTCTTTCAAAATATTGCACCCCCAAAATTAAATACTCTTTGTATGTTATAATTTTAAGAATACAATTAAAAATATGACAAATCAAGATCAATAATATGCCAACAAAAATGTTTATTTGTATTTTATCACTCATTCCATTAATATGTTATAAAAAAGTTACTTAATAAGAGAAAAATAAAGAGATGAGAACAAAAAATTCCTTCATTAATTTAAAGGTTCATTCCCTCCATTTTTAACACAAAATTGCAATATATCAAAAATATTAAAATATTAAATTGGATGGTGTAATATTTTAAATAATAATATTTAAATTATTAAATATTAACATACTTAATATTTTAACAGTATTTATTAAATTTTATTTTGACAAGACTTCACGGCATCCAGCACTTGTAAAAAAACTTTAAAATGCTCAATACTCTTAGAAAAAAAGTTGAGAGGCAAATTAACAATAAAAGACAAGGTCAAAGTCTTACATGTCACTGTGTGTAGACCCCACGCACATGTTACATTAGCAAAAAACAACACAATTAACAGCCTCCTAATTGAAGGGGTTTTTTGCTCATCAAAAAAATAATTTAAGGATAAAATTACTCCACTTAAGAGTATAGTGCCCAGCACTCCTAAGAAATAAATACAGGAATAAAATTATACCTTAATACTAATAAATATGAAGAGTATGATAGAATTTTTTATATACATGTACTAAATTACTTATATTTTAAATTAAAGTTAACTGAAGTGAAATTATTATATTTTAGACCAGGTTGAGAACTTCGAACTTGACATGGGTGAATAATTTGTTATGTGTCTTACGTGTTTTAAATCATACATGTGAAAAAAGTTGATGTCTTGGGGTGATTTATAAGTGATTCTAGAATATTTACAAGCAAATTATTATCGATTTACAATTAATTTTCTCATGGACCATGTCTGTGCTATGAAAACAGTGGTCCTAAGTTGGTGTTGTGAAAGAAGTAGCCCCCAATTCATGTCATTGTTTCTTTAAAGATGAGCTACAAGTCATCCTCAATCATTTAGAATTAAAATTTATCTAATTTACAATTTACTGAACTGTACTCCCTTCATTTCAGTTTATAAAACAGTTTTAAAAGTGATTCAATATCATAAAATACAAGATGATTTGATGAAAAAAATTATTAAATATTTTTTTTAACATTACATTTCCCTTTTTATTATATTTTCACTCTTTAAAGTTATTGAACAAAAAATATTTTAAAAAATTTATATTTTTGTTTTGCATTAAATGTTGGTCATGCCTCAAAGACCCATGTGTTTTCTATGAAAAAGTGGTCCTATGTTGGTGTTTTTTGTTTTTGTTTTGGACCAGTACGTGAATGTTGTTTTTGAAGTTGGAAGTTTGTGGTTGTTATTTTTAGAGATGAGTTAAAAGTGATCCTCAATTATTTGAACTGAATTTTATGTGATTTACAATTTGTTGAATGTACTCCTCATTTCACGTTATAAAACAATTTTAATATGATTTGATATTTTAAAATATAAGATGTTTTGACAAAAAAATCATTAAATATAATTTTCAAAATTATCATTTCCTTCTTATTATATTCTCTCCCTTTAAAGTTATTAAATGAAGAATTTTTTTGAAAATTTATATTTAAAAAAAAAACAATGTTGCAAAATGTACTTAATGAGATATGTGTAATTTTGTCTAAACTTATCTTCTAAACTAGAATACTGGAAGTATTTTAAATTAAAGTCTAATTATGTTAAAAATATGCTCCCTCCGGTTCTTCATATAACTTTATTTGGTCATTAAAGTTAGAGTAATTAATTTAATTTTTTAAATTTACCCTTTATTTATTATGGTTTGAATTCCCACACAATTTATTATGGTTATTAATTGCATGTAAACAAGAACAAAATTCAAAAGTACATACATCTTTTATTATAATTTTAAGTTTATAACCAATATTTCTTAATAAGCATGAAATTGATTTAACTTTGCTTTATATTAAGAAATAGAAAGAGTATATATAGTTACAAGTAACATTATATTGATTACGAGTGAATATCTCAAATTTACCTATATAAAATATGTGATGATTTAAATTTACAAGGTCTAATTTGAAATACACAATGTATGCATGTGAAAATAATTTAAATTACACGGTCTCTTGTTTGCGTCGGTGTTCATCACATGTGGCTCAATTTGAGCACTCAGTTCACTCTGAAATGAGCTATGGCGTTCATCTAAATTAATTTTCAAATATTTTTGAATGTTGTTTTTATTAATATAAAAATTATTTAAAATTAAAAATTATTATTAAATCTTGACTATTCAAATCATATCTGTTATGGTCAATTTTTAATATTAAATTGAATTATTCAGATTATAACTGAACTATTCAAAATATATATGGATTGTCAAATTTTAAAATTATAAAAAAATTTAATTTTAAATTCAATCATCCAGATTAAATCTGTGCTGACCAACTTGATGATGAACATGTTTATTAAAATTTTTATAAATTTTTATTTTAATAAATGTAAAATGAAATAAAAAGTTTTAATTTATATTGTTTAGGTTTCATCAAATGTAATGAGTGCTATAATGCTTATTCCTTAATGAGCACAGGCGACAATCCAAATTTAATATTAAAATATTTTATAATATTTACATTAATAAATATAATATTTAAAAAATAATTTAAATAAAAATATTGTTTTAGAATGAAATGGAAAGCTCAAAATTACATCATGTATTATGTTCACGTGGTGCCAAAGGCGTACGCCTCTTGTGTCAGTGTACATGTGGTGACTCTTGACAAGACGAGTGCTCTAAGATATCATTTGTGATAGGTATTGGCGATAAGCAATTACAGTATCATTTAAGGGTGAGGACCAAAGACAGAGACAATTGAGAACGGAAAATAGATACATTTTCATTTTTTTTCTTTTTTTTAAATTAATATATAATTTGAATTTTAAATTATGAGTTTAAAGGTAATTTGAATACAATCTTTTATTTGGTATATTATAAATCTTAAATAATTAAGTTAGAGTAATTTTTCTCGTCATCAAATTTAAACAAATTATCATTACTTTAAAAAAAAAAATGGGGCTTATTATGTGATTTTTATCATATTATACTGTCCCTCCATCTCTCTTACCGTCTTTTGAGTAAAATCACACATTATGCTTAATTTTTTTAAAAAGTAATGGCCATTAGTTTAAATTTAATAGTAAAAAAAATTTCAATTTTAATTGTTTAGAATTAAAAATACACCAAATAAAAGTTTTGATTTAAATCGCCCATAAATCTATAATTTAAAGTTTAAATTATATATTAATCTTTTTTTAAATATTCATACATTTTTTATTTATTACTAATAGGGTTAAAATATATAAAATTTTTTTAACTTTGAGAAGGTTGTACAAATATCCCCACATTTAAAGGTTTAAAATTAACATTTCCAACCTTTTACTTTGTTTTTGATCATAGACAAATAGGCTCACATACTATTATTTTTTTAATTATCTTACTAATAGAAGTTGTTATGTCATATTAAAAAAGAAACATAGTAGCTTGTGTGGCATTTCATGTAAGCTAATAATAGCTTTATAAAAATTGTATCTATATATTTTTTCATTATTATTAGTCTACATCAGATATCACACAAACTACCATGTGTCTTTTTTTAATAAAACATGACAACTTTTATTATTAAGATAATTAAAAAATAACAACAAGGGAGACTATGGTAAAAAATAAAAGGCTAAGGAGGTTCCGTACAACTGTCTTAAAGTTTAACAAATCTTGTATATTTTAGCTATAAATATATTGTGTAATTTTTTTTTCAAGAACTTAATAGGATTAAAATGAATTGAGCACTTGTAGGATATTTTTGAATTACAAGCTCTCATATCAAGTATTCCTTCCGGTATCATTTATAGGACACATTTTAAGAAGTCCACTTGATCATATTTATAAGTTATAGTGTAGTTTTTTTACGTAATATTTAAAATTATCCTTTGTAAGAGATTGAAAGTAACACAACATCTTTTTTTAAATTTTTTATATATGAGTATATTTGAAATTTAACACATGTTTATTTCTTTTAATTTTTTGTATTGATATTAATAAAGTTAGTAAAAACCACTTATTAAAGATATTAAAAAGAATATTTAACCGGACTGCAATTTTAGGAATTGAATTTAAAATATTTATTTAAGTTAGCACAACTTGCTAATGAGTTAGTTCGAGCGGAACCCATTAAATATGAAATGTCTCTCTCACACATGCATATATGCGGTATTTAGATAAAAATTAATAATACAAAAAAAAACTATAATTCATTATATCTAACCAACAGTACCAAAAGGGCAAAAGGCAACGTGTGTGTAAAGGCATCATCATGCATAGACACGAGCAGCCTTTTAAGTTTAATGCACTTGCTTTCAAAACAAAATATCCTGACTGTCCAATCAATCAAACAGTAAAATGGTGCTGTGAGTGGAGTCGGGAACAGGCCGCTCAACTTATATGGGCTCGATTTTTAGAGACTCAAATTCTTAAATTTAATTTTTTTAAAATATTTTATTTTTTAAAGTTTAACCATTATATAAAAGGTTCAGAGTCAGATCATAAATTCTTATTATTATTTTTTATTTTTTAAAAATTTTAAAAATTAAAATTTTTAATTATAATATTTCATATATTTTTTAAAATTACAAATTATAATGTTTAAAAATTAAAAATAGATGATAGAAATTCTAATTTTAAAGTATAAACAAATATTCTAAAGTTTAAATTTAATTTAAAAATTTAAAATATTTTATTTTTTAAGAAAAAATAAAAATAAATCTAAAAGGGCCGTCTGAGCTATTTTTTCAAGACCTATCAGGATCGGGCTTAAAAGTCTTCTTTTTAAAAAAAAAATCATTTTTTTTTAAGTTTGAATTCTTATAAAAATAAATTTAAACGAATGATTCTCAAGATCTGGCCTTTATTCCTGAGTCTAACTGTGAGGGATGCATTAGGACATTTCATTGAGCTTCGCGTGCACACTACCGAAAAGGAAATAACAGAACAGAGAATTAATACAAGAGCCTAAATTCTGATATGGTGGGCCCGTACCCGTGCCCGTACCCAGGACCCGGTTATCACCTAATAGCAGCTTCTTGTAAGATAAGCCTGTTATACCATAGCAGAGGGGGATTTTTTGATTTGATTGACTCATCATGTTTCAAATAATAATTTAGATTTTACATATTTTGTTGTAAAAGCGTTGTTTGCTTTGATATGAATTGATTAAAGTGGGGGATTTTTTTTTTATAATTTCATCACCTAGTATTTTGAAAAATTTGAATTATTAATATCGCCTATCCAAATTAATCTGACCGTCATTGTATAAGTTCTTACTGATAACTGTTTCATGGATATTTTGGGAATATTTTTGGTATTTTTATTTAGCATGATTGTATATCTCACAACACAAATCCAAAATTTCAAAATAAGTTTATTTGATTCCCTCAACTAATTAACTGAGCACCCCTCACCTAGTTGGGGGATTCTTATAGGACATACATCATAATTTCATTAGGTAATATTTGGATTGGTGAATTTAGATTTTAATTTTAGATTTAAAATATTAAATTGTTAATTATTACTCCATTCATTAGAAAAATATAAGATATTTTTAATTAAAATTCATCCCTAATAAGTTAGGTAATTTTTATTAAACTAATATCATTTTTTTATGTTTATCCTTATTTAATGAGAAAATTGAGTGATTTATTTATCAAGGATATTCTTAAAAAGAGCTCATTAATTACACATTAAAAAATATAAAATATTTTATATTTTTTAATATTTAACCTAAAAAATTGTTATATTTTTTTAACAAAGAGAGTATTGTTTAGTTTTTAATTGAACAACTCCACTAAAAACTATTTAACAATTATCGATTACTTTAATATTACAATTTGACAATTTTAATAAAGGACATGAGATCTGAGAGTAATTTTTGATCTTATAAGATTTTTTTATTTAGATTGCTTGTATGAAATATGAGAGCGAAACTCCCTATATCATAATAATTAAGTAATCATTATTTAAAGTTAAATTATTTAATTTATGTTACTAGAGATGAAGGATGAAGCTATGGTGAAGGTGAGGATGTGTGAAGCAAGCCTTTTTTTTTTTTCTCTTTTTTTTAAATGCATCTCTTATTATTATTGATTAAGACGTTATGCACATCTTTTTAACTTTTCACGTTCTACATTTTTTAATTTTGGAAATGGATTTGGCAAGTGACTGAAATAATTTATTATTTGATCCAGCTTTGAGAGGTTGAGTTTTCTTGAGCTTGTAAATTGTATCCATTTGTATAAAATTTCTATTTCTATATTTTCAGCTTGTAAATTATTATGTTGTTAAAAATAGCAAAATAGAGAAAAGCTGAACCATATTCAATTACATTACCCATCCACCAAAGATCCAAAAAGAAAAAGCCCACTAGGCCCAATAACTTAGTATATCAAACTAAAATGAATAACAAACAACTCTGATTGAAACAACAGGAAGAAATTGATTTGGATTAAGTCGTCCAACTCTTAATGTGAGGACCTTGATGTGTGATCAGGTAAGCCCACAGATCCGCAAAACAATGGGGGAAGAAATCTTACGCTCAATAAATTGAACTTTTTTTTTAATATAAAAATATTTGGATGAGTTGAGTTTCGAAAGCTCACCAAAAATAAGATATATCTCTAGACTTAAATTGCTTGTATAATTCATTAATAAAGTCCTCACATTGATAGTAACATTTAATCCCATAACCTTTTAGATGATGAGTCAAATTTTTATCAACTAAATATGTCTTTGTTAGTTCAATAAATTGAACTTTGATAGTATGACTTACTGTTGTGGATCAATCTCAACACATCCTTTTACTTTAAAATAATAGATTCCTAGCTATCGTCTTAAAAAAAACATTCTCAAGTTGAAACACAAACTAAATTGATGATGGAGGATCTTCAACAACGGTGGTTCTCAAGGAAAGATTTAAAAAATAAAAATAAAAAGAGCATTTTAATCTTTTCATATTCTACATGTGTATATTAAACAACATTGCATCAAGATTTCATTTGCATATACAACATACTTTTAAATTTTGATTCCTATTCTCATTTTTTCCCCAATTCATTGATGATTTTAAAAAATATATATATTTCAGACAGTATAAAAAATTTTCAAGGAAGAATAAAAGCAAGTTGAGATTTAAAGAGAAAGCGGAAGATTGAAAATGATAAATTTACTTCTAAGTAAAAACATGAAAAGAACAAAAAGGTTGGAGTGATTGAAACTTCGAATAACTAAAGTATAAAATAAATTTAAAATCATGATGAAAAATTTCATGGGCTCCAATATAAATTCAAATCCTCCGGTAAAACAGTTTATACAAATTACCAAACACATTGCCAACTTGAGATTCACTGTTACATTCAAGATACAAAATTGTCAAAAGTGAAATGAGTAGCTAGTGTCAACATAACAACTAACCAAAACATGCATATAATAAATTGCCATTAAGTAGACAACTTATTGGATTCATGACTAACATGAATAACCAAAATGCTGATGCAGTCACCATGATTCTACTCTTCACAAGAAAAAGCAGATGAGTCCTTCTCTTTCCACTTCTCTCTCTCTTTTTCTGCTTTTGCCTTCTTTCTATATGCTTGCTTCACTCTTCAACAGCAACATATTATTGGTGATATCATTGTGTCTGTTGTGATGGGGTTGTCTTTTCCTCAGCCAGGAATGGTTTGAACATCATCAGCACTCCAAGTGCTGTCACTAGGTTCAGCATAAAAAATACCATCTGAGGACCTGCACTTAAATGTCTAATGGTCAGTGAGCTTTCAGTATTACACTTAATCATATGAAACAGAAGGGAATCGATATCCTGATTTTCTCAGAATTCAGAATCAGTCTATTTTTCATGAACACGCGTGGTCTTGTATAAGACATTTTCTTGGAGGTGGGACAATGGATGGGCCCAATCCCTAAGGACTTGGCATTTATGGGTCCAACCCTAAAACACTCAAGTCCTTGAGCTTGCTTTCTCAAAAAAAAAAAAAAGGTTGATATCTGAAGTCCAACCTTTATTTGAAAAGGTTTAGAGCCGAATCTGCGAGCCTTTTTAAAAAAAATAAAAAAAATAAGAAATTTAATAAGATAAATAAATACAAATATAGATGTAGAATCTTAAACGAAGATAGAAATTTTTAATCCAGATCAACCTTATCAAATTCAATAAACATAAAACTTGTGTATCATAAAGTATAATATTAATCAAAACCAAGAAATAGACCTTACAAAGTAATCGTGTGTAAAAAATTAATAAAATATCCGTCAATATTGTATTAAATAAATGGCAAAAGAACCAATATTAATTATTTTGACAACACAATACTTGAAAAATCATCAACATTTTGGGGAACAGGGTTTGGAAGGCTGCGCGAGCCCCTTTTTTTAGGACCTTATCAGGGCTAAGCCTAAAAGCCTGATTTTTCAAAAAATAACAATTTTTTCAAGCTCAAACCTTTATTCCCAACTCTACATTTTTTGATGCAACTGAATATCAATGAAGCAATTAAATAAAATATAAAATCTTAACTACTCAATGACCTACCAAAAATACCCTTCATTTATTAAGGAGGAGAGATAATATACTACCTCTGTTTCTATATATAAAAAAAATGCATCACACAATTTATAAAAGTTAGTTAACCATAATAATTGTGTTTGAAAATAAAAAAATTGGACTAAAATGCCTTATGTTAATCAACATAAGCAATCATAAATTATTTTTGGTCAATGTAAATTATGAGGGGCGAATTAGAAACGAAGTAGCATGTATTTAAGGGGTGAAATGAGGGGTAATTTTGGAATAAGCTTAATTAATGAATCATTATTTTTCTCAAAACAGATTACATTATGGGACATTAAAATCACTTCAACAAAAATCTTATAAAATGGGGCAGAGGTAATACATAAACAGAATCCAGCATAGAAAGATTAGCTGAGCTTCATACCTGGGAGGAAAAAAGCATCTAACCGCTTTTGTGACCAAGTTAATCTGCATCGACCAAGATCATAATTAGTGAACAACATATAAGTTTCAAATCAACATATTATATATTGTGGGAAAAACAAGTTAGTCAATGTGTTCATTTAAGGAATTGTGTTACAGATTAAAAAACAAAACAAAAAGAAAAAACCAGCAATGGAATTTCACTTGAACAGTTTTTATCAGAGAAAATACATATTGGTATTGCTTAACTAAGGCTTATGGACAAAATTCATCTTCTAGAAGAAATTAATAATCATGTTTACAAGTCACTTTATATAAAAAGATATATTATTAATTAGTTTCTTTTAATTTTATCATTTCACAATTTTCTATGAGCAAGGCAAGAGGTTACAAATAAGAGAGAAAGCGTCCCTAAAGATAATACATTTAATAAAAATAAATTGAGAAATTTTCTTCTTTTTAGACAATATAAATGATTTAACTATCTCTCATTTATTTCGGTGAGATAGTTAGAAAAAACTTATACTTCCTTTAATCTTATTTATAAATCACTGCCAACATGTTTTACAAGAACTAAAAAAAAAAACCTTAAATTTCATTAACTGTCTTAAAATTTATTAAGTTTCCACCTCTATCCCTTAATAAGTACAAAAAAAAATTATTTTTAATAATTTTTCCTAACATTTAATAAGGCTAGGAAGGTAAAGATATGCATAAAAAATAGTGAAATGTCCTATACAAGATCAAAATTAATCTTCTTTCTGTCCTATAAAGAGGACCCAAGGAGTATATACATAAGACAGGAGGGAATACATCAAAATTAAATGTGAAGACTTTTGGAGTGAAAATCATCTTTAAAGTCTCAGATAATAAATGAAAACACTGAGTCACTAACTAAATCCACACTTGCATTTCCATTTTGGCCAAATTTTTTGTTCTTTAATAAATAAAAAAAAGTTATGAGTTAGATGAGCTGACATGAACCTTTCTTGACAAGTTTATACTAAATTTGAAGAGTCATATAAGAATCTAAACAAGTAAATGAAAAAGTAAACTTACACTGCACCACCTCCAGCAGGGCCAACTGCTCTGAAAATTGACATACCGGCCATAGCAATACCATTAGCTGCTCCTCTTTGGTGTTGTTCCTGTTTTTACATATTAGCCCAACTCAATCATGAAAATTCCACAACTTGAAAATAAAAATAAATATAAATATAATAAATAATGAACTGAACTAAGAAAACCTTACCACTGCTTGGTTTTGCAGAAGGAATAAACCAGTAATAGTGGTTGACTGACAAAGAAAAAAATTTACAATCAGGTGAGTTCATAAAGTATGTAGGTTTTTGTGAAAGAGATAGAGTTCTGTTTTTGGCATTCCCATATTTCATGGGCTTAATTTCCCTTTTAGCCCCTCTAAAGTCCTTATTTTCACCAGCTAGTCCTCAATTTCTGTCAGAAGAGTCTTCCATCTTTAAAATATTTTTCTTAGAACAAAAGAGCACAAGTGACTGAAGATGTTTTTCTTAGTGACAGTGGAATTTAAATATTGACAAGCCTAATTAGTACTTTTATTTTGATTTTTTTGGCTGAAAAGCCTAATTAGCACTTTTAATTGCTCTATTGATTAAACTTGAATGTTTTAAAAGGGCAATAGGATCCATTCATATTTCCATCATCTGATATGTTTGAAAGCTAACAATGATTCTCTTTCTCTTCTCTCTCTCCTTTTCCTCCTTGCGTGCAGAAAAAGTACAACTTATGAAGCACACTTGGAAAAAAAAAATTGTGTCCTTGTCCAACAAACACTTGAAGTATACACCATATTACACTGAAAATACCTTAAATTGCATATGAACACTTGTTAGTGTTTCTTTAAAGTCGCATATGCACAATAATTGAGTGTTCAAATACTTTAAAAGGTTAAAGGGAATTTTTGCCTTTCAAATATTCACATAGAAGCACCTGATATCATAAACTTTCATGTGGTGCAATTTTTCCATTCAACTTTTTGAAAATGGTAAAAAGTTATGAGTCTTTTGAACTTGCACTACATGAAAGTTTAGGATTTGCGTGCTCCTAAGTGAATAGTTAAGGGGCAAAAATACCCTTTAATGCTTGTCCCTGTGTCTATGTCAATGTTCATGCTAAAATCAAGAAACAGATTCACTTACAGAGAGACAAAACACAAGGACAGAAGCAATAGTTATCAACAGGTGCGTTGTAAAGCCTGATAACAATGCTATGAATGGGTGACTTTGCAAGACAGGTATGGATATAACCTGCACTCAGTACCAAAAAACAAAAACAGTACAGTTTAATAAACAACAGAAAATGAAAAATGATGAATCATAGTAATTACTGCATGAAAGAGAAAGCTAACCGCTGAAATGCGTGAAAGTCTCAAAGGTCCACAAAGCTTCTCCAAAAATGGATAAATGAAGATTTGGTAGAGCAACAGACTAACACCTGACCAGTTGAGGATAGGTCAGTACTGACCATCATAATCTTGAAGAGAAAGATATGTTCATACATTGGAAACAAGTAAAGACTATATATCTTTGTAAGTTATGTTTTTTGTTCATGAATTTGAAAACAAACACCAAAGAGGCTTTCCCAAAGGTCTATCAACTCAAAACAGACAAAAGTACAGGTATTCACATATTAAATTAAAATTACTGAAAGGGAAAATACAACAGTAGGTCCATGTACTTTGATTCTGTTTTGTTTTTAATCCTCATAATTTTATTTCATTGTTCTCAGTTGTTTTAGTTTGAATTGTTCGCAACGTTAGTTCCTGTAATTTTAAAAATGCACATAAGGACCATGAGTTAGCACAAACGGAATTCATTTTGCTGATGTGTACTTCATTATGTTAACCACTTTGCTGACATATACTTAATCTTGCTTTCGCCTCCCACATTCTGTTTTAAGTCAAATATAAAATAAAGCTTTTCTGCACCCTTACCTTTTTGTTTTTAATTATACCCAGTCAATTTATTTCCATGTCAGCATATTTTTACAATGTCAACAAAGTGGTTAGCAAAGTTACAACAAAATTAACTCCGTGAACGCCATCTAATGGTCTTTAAGTGCACTTTTAAAATTATAAGGAGCAACATTGTAGACCAATCGAACTACTGGGAAAGAGAGAATAACGAAATAAAACTATTAAAATCCAAACGCAATCAAAGTATAGGGATATATTGTTGCATATAGTATTTGAGGTTAGAAAGCCGGGAAGGAATCATTATTTACAACATAAATATTATCTAAAACTCCATAGCCATCAAGGATATACCTGCTATTGAAAGAACATTACCAACACCATCAGTTGTAAAGTCCAAACCACCCAACTTCTGAGGACTGACAGCCCATAAAGAGAAAACCTGCAAAAGTAAAATAGTGCTAACATATAGCCTATTAGATGAAAGACAAAAACCTCATTTTGCTCCACAAATGATGGTGTCATTGTCAGCTTGATACTCCATGAACTTTTTTTTTTTAATCACTTTAGTGTTTGAGAAAATTTCTTTCAACTTTATGGAATATCATGTACTCCTTCTGATCCTATTTATAAGATACTTTTAATCAAACATGGATTAAGAAATGCGGTTAAAATTAGCTAAAAGTTTTGATTTTTTTTCAAATTCCAATTTATCCTTGATTAAAATTATTAACTTTAAATTTAAATCTTAAAGTCAATGCCACCCAAATGAACCAGTTGGATATGTTGGCATTTTTGGAAAGGGAAAATGATAATTTCACCCTTAAACTATGGGTCCATGAATGATTAGGACCCTAAACTATTTTTCGTGCAACGTTTTCCTTCAACTTTTAAAAATAATGCAACGTCATCTTTACTATTAATAAAAGTGAACTTTAACCGTTAGCTGATTAGAATATTACAAAAAACATGACAAAAACATTACAGAAAAGTACCTAAAATTACAAACAAGGACCTAAAAAATTACAAAAAAAAATATTTCTATAATATTTGAGGTCAATTAACAGTCGAAATTAACATTTGTTAATGGTAGGGTAATATTGCACTGTTTTCAAAAGTTGACAGAGAATATTGCAGCAAAATTACTAGACCTATAATCTAAGAGAAAATTTGCCATTTAATCCTTTTTGAAAATAACTCAATAATACTTTATCAAGTTTCACAAGGTGTCTTCTATTAAGGACCAAACAAAACTTTTAAAAGGTGTCTTGTGTTAAGGACCGGAGGGCATAATATCAATCAAATGAATCAAAGAGATGAAAAACATAATTTAGAGTATCCACATGATAATTAATCACATCATTTTTTCAAGGATCAAACATGAAATTGTTGCCTTTAATGAATGTCAATTTGTACCACCAATCAGCTTAGATGTCAGATCACAATCAATAAATACAGATATGGATAACAAGATAGAAATCAAGAAAGTCCAAGCAACATACATATTATATGAAATGCAAAACACAAGAAGCATACCTCGCTATAAGCCGTACTATGCAGTGAGAAAACACAATAAACAATGATGTTAGACATCAATGGCCAATTCAGGAGGAGGTTTTCATTTCTCTGAACTCTCTTTTCTGTGATTTCATTTTCTATAGCTTCTTCATCCTTATTGAACTCATCACCAACATAGTGGTTGTGCAATGTTTCCTGCAGATTTTCAAAATAGAAATTTTAATATCAGAAGGTATCCCTTCTATCTTAATCTGAACCATTAGTCTTGCTGGCATTCTTACTGAAATGTGAAAGTGTTTAGAAGAAAATGCTGAAAGAATGGAGAAGAAACACTTTAGTACTACATATAAAAATAAGCGGGATATTTAGTGTCGTGCAAACTACTAAGGAATAAGGCATATAAGTGAAACTATGAAATTATGGCAAAGAATAATTGAGCATAAATTAAGAAGTAAGACTTGTATTTATGGCTATACATACCGGGATCCAGGTGCAGGCAACTAATGCAGCAAGTGCGAAGGCTGATATTATAAAGCAGGGCAAGAAGTATGGAAACCTGTAGGCCATTTGTGTTTGGACAAACAAATTTCAGCACATCAACAAGGAAATGATTTAAAAAAAGAAGAAAAAAAGAATTCAACTTTACTGTTAACATTTAAAAGTAGGGTAAGTATACTTACTTATCAAAAAAGGAACCTTTTGGAAATACTCGTGGATATTTCTCTGCTGGCTGACATCCCAAAATTCCCAAATTGTTAGATGAACAAGAGATAAGTGTGCTCAAGGGCATGTTGCCACACACTTGCAATGTACAGTTCAAGAGAAGAACAAAATTACAGTGAATGAGAGAAAGCTTGTTTATAACTTGACTTTAGAGAATGGTAAGTTTGAACTCTACGTTAACGCTAAATCTGTTCGGAATTCAGCTTAGATGGGTTTTTCGGTACCAAAAAAACCGTCTTTATGTATCTCTGAAAAAACCAACCCATTCTCAGGATCTAGTTAGCTACACAAGGCAAGGAACAAAGTACCTGAGCCAGATAGCCTCCCAGTGCTGGACCAATGACTAAAGCTATGCCCCAAGCTGAACTAACCTGAAACCATATCACACAATCGAATTATCATAAACAACATGTATTTCGAATAATCAATAATAGGAAAACATAATTTTTAGTTCCTGAATTTTTACTCATAACAACTCAGTCTCTCTAGTTTCTTGACTCAAAACAACTTAGTGTTTATAATTTCTTAACTCAATAAACTACAAGAACTAAGTTGTAATGAGTCAACGTTCAATGATTAAATAAATAATTGAAAGAAATTTTAAAGACTAAAAGTTATATTATTTAAAGTAAGCTAGACTTACAGTTGAGAGTCCTAAAGCTTGGTGTTCTTCACGAAAAACTTCAGTGGCATAAGCCTAGTGACAGAGTTAATATGTTGGTGGAAGTTAGAACCAAATAGAACAAATCTTCTAAAAGGGGAAAAATAAATAAACAGAATGACTGACATTCAAGTACACAAATTCAAACTTCTGATTAAGCCCTGGTTCTGTTCAATGTAAATTTTCAGTCTCTTAAAAATTGTTTCATCTTCAATATCACCATCAAATTCAGCCCATTAAAAAAAACTAACCAAAAAAAAAAAAGAGCTATGTGGCCAAATATGAAGTTAATATGACCTTTGTAGCTGCCATTAACTGTGCATCAAAATGTTATGGTGCTGTGTCATATGCCTACTTTCAAAGACAGCTACTCATTTAACAATCACATCAGGCTTACATGAAAAAATGATATACTTCCTCCATTTTTGAATATAAGAGAATTTCAACCAACTCATACAGTTTATGAAAGTCAGTTAATCTTGATAATTATGTCTAAAATTAAAATGTTAAGACTAAAATGCCCTTGTAATAAAGTTGATATGTCAGTGGAAGTTAGAGTAAAATAGAACAAGTAAGTCTTTTAAAGGAAAGAAAGATTGATTGACTTCCAAGGGCGAAGACACAAATAGAACAAGTTGATATGTCGTCCCTCCCTACTAATTATCAATTAAAAACCAGGTTAAATGTCGAATGATAGAGATGACAGAAAAATCTCTGAAGAACTAAAAATGAGAGATTAAAACTTCGGAGGACCAAAAAAGAGACAAATCATATCTTTTAAAGACCAAATGTAAATTCATTCATTTTTAGATGATAAGAATCTGGTACATCTATAAATGGTACCTTTATTGGCCCAAGTGAACCATTTAAGCTTCCAAGAAGAAATCTTGTGCTCACAGCCATCCAAAAACTTGTGCTAAGGCCAAATAGTGTGTTAAACACTACACTGAAATCAAATAAGAATCAATACCATATGGTGGATTAATTGATTTCAATTTATCTTGCAGAGAGTCCATGATAAGAAAAACAAAAGGATAAAACAGAAAATAAATGAAACAAAGTTCCAAGATTCACTAAATAATCTAATTTCCATCCTCTTTCTATTCATCAGTGTTTATAGCAGAGCTAGAAAGAAATCCAAATCAGTTCAAGGGTGCTTACATTGAAGCAAGGCCCATAACTATAGTATATTTTCGACCATATCGATCAGCGAACATTCCCCATGGAATTGATGTCAAACCTCTGCCAAACATGAATGACGATCCTACAACATATGTCATATGGAGATCAGAATTTTAAAACCTTATAAATCTTTCTAAACTTACAATACTTGAACAAATAGCCATATATATTTAAAAAAAAAAAACAGAATGAAAAGGCTAAAAGAACCTTACCCAACCAACCAGCATAGGAACTGATATCTGCCTCTGTTTTTGCAACATCAAAATCTCTGACCTGCAAGCAAATTTTTATCAATAGAGCATCTTCTATTCTGAATTAGTTGTATGCAATAGAAATGAACATTAAACAATACTGAACAGTACTCTTTCATGGTTAAAGTGGCATTAGACTATTGCAAGCATGATTGGCTCTCACGGGAGGGAAATGCTTTTCTATATGTATGCCAAGGTATTAGCTAGCTGAGCTTTTAACTTAGTATATACTCGGTTGGCCTTTATAAATCATTTTCAACATATTGCATTAAAATTAAAAAAAAACTTTAAAATTCATTAACTTTATAAAATTTTAATAAGTTTTTAACTTTAATAACAAACTTTCTCTCTCCAACATTTAATGGGAATAAAATGAAAAAACTTGTGATAAAAAGACAAAAAAAAAAAGATCTTTTCTGTAAATAGGATTGGAGGAAGTATTTGTTATTAAAGTCAAAAGCTACAATTTGAGATGATTCAAACGGAATCCATTCGTGGCAATCTCAAGAAACAAACCATTTAGGTTGACGTAGAAGAATAGGAGAGAAAACTGCAATATAAGGACTGTCTTGCTTGCACAAAAACCTTGAAGAGAAATCAGGAAGATATAGAAAAGTTCATCATTTGTTGCAAGAAAAAGATGTTGACATTGAAACAAGCATTAAATGCAGAAGTTTCTACCAACTGTATCAGAACAAGAAGAGAAAACCAATTTCTTAGTTTAAAAAAAGGGAAATATAATTTTTGGTCAATGAATTTATTCTCAATTATCAATTCAATCACTGAACTTTGATTTAGAACAGCACAGTCTCTATAATTTCTTGACTTAGAACTATAATTCAATAAATTACAAAGACTAAGTTGTACCAAGCTAAATTTTAAAAACCAAATTGATAATTGAAAGAGAGTTTAAGGACTAAAAATTATAGTATGGAAAAATAGGTAGGATTGAACAGTTAATTGACACTCAAATTCATTTATTAAAATGCCCCAAAATAATTAGGAATATGGAAAAAAGGTAGGATTGAACAGTTAACTGATACTCAAATTCATTTATTAAAATTCCCCAAAATAATTTGAAAAATTAAATATAATAACTGAAGACAAAACTTATATACTTAGCCTCGTATATTTAATAAATTTATATCCAATCAACTTAAAATAAATGAATTTTAATGTGTTCATAATATTAATAATAAAAAATTATTTTAGAATAAATAATCTATAAATGATACAAATATCTTGAATTAATTAAAAATAAATATTTTAAATATATAAAATTAAGTATATAAGTTTTCCTTAACCTGAAAAAGTTAATTTTGGTAATTAATCAAACTAACTATTTATTAGCTTCTGTTCCCATCTTGAAGCAAGCATACGCTTTCACAAACCTACCATGAAATAAAGAAATGGGAAGAGACAGGATACAGGCAGCACTGTACAAAAGCCAAGAAAGAACGAATCAGATAATTAATTTTGCTATGGGAAAAAAAAAAAAAGAAGAAGTAGGAATAAATGACTGGAGAATCTGTGAGCATGAAATATGATAATAAATACTCAAATAGATATAATTCATCTGCAAAAAATAAATTCAACTTTTTGTTTGTTTTGAAACCTTTTTCATGTACTGAATCATTGACTGCTTCTTCGCAAAAAAGAAAAATAGAGAGAGAAAAAAAAACAGTAATACAATTCCAGTATAGGCTTTCCCCAAGAATTAGAAAAGAACAAATTAATTTTGCAATAACAATTAAATTTAATCCTCCAACTTCATATAAAATTTAATTTTAATCCCTTAACTGTTAGCCCTTTTTTTTTGGTCAAAGAAAACAATATTGCTAGTCTCGGATGATAATTGTTTGAGCCAAACAGTATTATTTTAAAAAATTAAACTTAACACATTAGTATTTCATAATATTTTGTCAAGACAATTTTTAAATAAAATTAACTGTGTTAAAATTAAAAAACCGAAAAATATTTTATAAAATTAAGATATCAAAGCAAAACTTTAAATAACAAATAGCGTGGAAGGATATCTTTGACTAAAGGACAAAAAAGCAGCATGATACTCGAAATAGTGAAATTTATTTTAAAAATCTGTTCTATAATTATAATTTTAAAAAAATATTCATTTGCCAAAAATAGCAGACAGGTGGCCAGCCAGTCACCGTCAACCGCCCGCCGCTGCCGAAAATCTCACCGGCGGCAAGCCACTTTTTCTGACCAAAAGCTTTCTTAAAAATAATTTGATCATGACAGGTGAAGAATACCTGATAATGAATATGAGATTCTTTAACTTCAATGTTGAAAAGAGTTATAAAAATTGACTTAATTTAGACTTAAACGATATTTTCGTGACTGGAAAAGACTGCCGAAAATGTCTAAGATAGGTATTAGTTAGTAAAACAAATCAACGAAAAATAGGTTGATTTAGCATGATAAATTTCAAAAACCAATGACGTAAAACTGGATTATCTTTAAACTTGATTAAACATAATAATTAATTAATTAACCAAATAATCACTCACCGGTGCACACAGTGACCATCCAGATATTGAGAAGCTGCCTCACAGGTAAGCCTCTGTTGATTTCCTTGTCTCGATCCACCTTACAGCCTGGGCAGTTTTCATGGTACTGATTCTTCTTCTTCGACAACAATGGCTCTTTCGAACTGCTTTCTTTGCTGTTGTTGTTGTCGTCCGCCATGTTTTTTTTCCTCCGAGGTTCTTCTCTGGTGTTTCTTTCTGGTTCAGAACGAAAGCAGTTTTGAGCAAGTAGAGCATGTGATGTGATTCATATATGTAAATTTGATTTGTTCACAATCATCCAGGTTTGTGTAGGGCAAGCAAAATATATTATTACTATTATTATTATTATTATTATTATTATTATTATTATTAAAGCGAAATGACATTTAAAGACCTTTTACGAATGCCAATTACAATGATTTAATTTTGAGATAATTACGTAAAAATTTTATAAAAAAAAACTAATTATTACAAGATTCAGATTTTTTAAATTTTTTTCACGTGAAATTTCAAGGTAGTTCTTCCTTTAATTTTAAAAATTTTATGATTAAACCTTTTTTATTTTCATGAGTACTACTTTCCCAGATTCTTATACTCATTTTTAATATCTTGACTTGTGGTAGAGATAGGGAAATTGAAGAGTCATCGTCACCTCTAATTTTTTTAATAAAATGTAAGAGTTACCAAAATATATTCTGGGTATAATATATTTAATACAAAACATAATATTTACTTTCTTTTTAATATATATATATATATATATATAAAGTTAAAAAAGTTTAACATAAAAAATGTAGGTTATTTATAAATATACTATAATATATATATTAAGAAATAGAAAAAGTTTCAAATTTTAATTGCTAATATACAATTGAGGTATGTAAAATTTTATTAAATTTTTATCACTCTCTTTTTAACATATTAAATGATTGGATAAATATATTTAATAAAATTTATTGATATATAAAATTTTATTTAAAAATATTTTATAATCTAAAATAAAAAAATAGAGTATATAATAATAAATTAAAATTAATATCCTATTCTTTCTTCCTTTACATATAAAAAGTCTTTTAAAATTTTTTTTATCTTTAAAGATAAAGAATTGTTAACTTATTTTTTTAATAAATAAATCATTATATTTTTATTAAATTAAAAAATATAAATATATTTATTAATTTACTTTAAATAATTTATTTTTTATTAATAATAATTAAGAGTAAAAATAAAATATTAATATATTTTTAATTAAATAATTAATTTTTATTGATTCACATAATTTAATTAAAAATATTTTATATATAAAGGCTTAAAGGCATATTTTATCTCTGTAAAAGTAGAAAAGCATTTAGTGAGGCAGCAGAGACAACACGTTGAAGCAGTCCAGCGGTCACATGCACACCGTGGCTGTCAGCCTGTCACAACTTCCATACTGGGATTTAATGCGCGTTAATAAATTAAGTAATAAATAAATAAACCTCGCACTAAGAGAACAAAAATTATCGTGTCGTGTGTATATATATATATGACTAAATCAAGAAAGGCAGACGCCATTTTTGGGACAAGTCACTCCAAACGTCGAGGAGTATCAGACAAGACAATAATATTGCGTGTGTTTGGATAGGAGTAATAATCAATTTTGGAGTCCAAAATCCATTTTTTGAACCAAATTATACAAACAGCCAAAAAAAAATTAAAAATCAATTATTAGTTTAAACGCGCATTTTTTGGAAAGCTCTGGTGATCAGCTTTGTAGAAAAATTGATCAAAAATATTGGAGAAAATTATAAAAAAAAGTTCAAAAAAATTATAAAAAAGACACAATATTAAATAAAAATTAAATTAAATTCTCTTCTCTTATCTTTTTTTCTCAGTAAAATTTAACCTTTATATTCTCAAAAAATTAATATTTTATATTTAAAAATTAAATTATATAGTAATTTATATAGCTAAAATTAGTTATGATTAAATTATTCAAATATCTTCAATTCTATTAAAATTAATTTTAGAAAAATAGTATTCAAATAGATTACATTATAACATAATTAATTATAATTTAAATCTATCACTTAATTAATTATTTTTATAATTTATTATACCCAACTGAAATCCAAATGGGCACATTAATGTTCATGTTGATAGCATTGGGATGTAGGTCTTAGCCTAATCTATGGTCAGGAGTTGTCTAAAATGGATAAAAGATGTAAGGTGCTCATCTATTAATCTCATTCATCCAATATTTAAATTAATTTCTATTAAAAAAATTAAATGTTAAAAATAAAAAAAATATTTATTTTAATTTCATTTATAAAACAAGAGTCATTGAGTTTATTTTTATTCCTTTGCACAGGTTCAATGCCAGAAATGCTATTAATTGTTAGGATATTTAATTTTTAAAATATGTATATTTAATAAAAGTATAGTTAAAAATTTATTTAAAATGATAGAAATAATTTATAAATATAATACAATGAATTAGCTTCATATAAAAAGGTATCTTATTAATTATTAGATTGAAAATTCAGGCCAGGCTTTTTAGTTTGGATGAGAAATCAGAATAAATTAAATCACAATATTGTGCTGTAGGATATCAATTCTCTTTTGAATCATTTTGTTGGCTGATCTTTTATGAAGACCAACCGCAACCACACACGGCACTTCTTTATCCCCTTCTTTTAGGTCTCCTATTATTGCTATTGTATTTGTATTATTTTCCTCTCTTTTTTTTTGTCAATTTAAGTCAATCTTTTTCTTCAAAAAAAGAAACCCTTGCTCAGCCCCAAGCCTTCGGAAAGTATTGTCCAAAAAAATAATAATTCAAAAAGTCAAACCATAATTACTAAAGTGTTTCATTATTGGGAGACCTATAATGGAATAATAAAATATTTTGTTCACAAATGATAATGACCGATAATTAAACATTTAGTGATTTCTTAGGACACATTGAGAACATTTATATGATTTTTTATTATTATTTGTACTTTATACATGAAATTTTGTATTTTGTATTTTGTGGAATATTTTGAAATGAAGTTAAATTTTGTAAAAAAAAATAAAAAATACAAGCTTTAAGGCAAGGCTGAGTCCTAATAATTGATGCCAGCTTTGTGAAATGACATGTTTAAGGGAAATATGGCTTTGCCTCATTGGGTTTAGCTAATTGGGGTTGAGCAAACCATTTCCTCGCTCTATTAATTTTTTTTAATTTTATCATTTCATGATTTTTTTAATAGAATAAAATGTTACTCCTTCATTGTGATTTATAGAAAAAATCATCACTTTTAATTTATTTTTATATAAATAAAATCATATTTTTCAATAGACATTTATTGTACATTATTTAAATTATCTCTTATAATTTCATCATTTACATTTATAAGAAATGGTTAATGAAGGGTTAAATAAAGGATAATGTAGTTTATTTTTTTATTTTTAGATATAATTAATATATTTAATCAATTTTTTTAAATTGTATGATACAGTTTTGTTCTCTTAGAAATAAAAATGAGGAGAGTACATGAGAGAAACATATTTTTAAATATAATGCATCAAAAATAGTGAATTAAGAAATTTCTTTTTTTTTCCTAAATAACAACGATATTTTAACAATTCTATTTGATTTCAATGACGTAATTAGAATTAATTTATATAGAACGAAAGGGAATACGTATATACATTTACTTTATATACATACATATTATTATTACTATTATTATTATCATTATGAAATATTATTATTAATAATAAAGAGAAATGACATTTAAAGACCTTGTAGGAATGTAAATTATAATGATTTAATTTAAAAGGAATTGTCTACAAGCCCCACATAAAAAAATTAATTATTATAAAATTTAAGTATTTTTAATTTTTTATATGAGACTTTAAAGTAATTCTTTCTTTAATTTTAAAAAGTTTATGATTAAACTTTTTTTTATGATTACTACTTTTTCATATTTTCTTGTACTCATTTTCAGTATCTTGATCAGTGGCAGATGTAGGGGATTAGAGAGCCGCAGCCCCTTCTAAATTTTTATTTTTCTAATAAAATATAATAGTTATCCGGACCCCACCAAAATATATTATATATATAATGTATTTAATATTAAACATAATATTTACTTTCGTTTTAATAAATATAAAACTAATATATATAAAGTTGAAAAAAATTAATATCTAAAACGTCCGTATATAAACATAATATATGTGCATGTCTCTCTCTCTCTGTTATTTTTTTTTTTCCTTTTTTGCGTTTGCTTTTGAGCTTTGAAAACTTTGTGCCGTCGCCCATCTTTCATTGATTCAACCAAATTAGCAAAGCGATTCCATGATTCAACATTCAAACAAAGTAACACAGTACCACCTTTAAATTTTTCATTTTGTTTAGTTTGTGTAGATAAGGATAAAGTTAAAGTTAGTCACTTCAATCTCCAATATGTTTTGCTTTTTTAATGCTTATAATTTTGTCGTGTAATTTGTGTTATGATTTGCAGTTCCTTATATATATTTAATATATTATGCGATTCTTAATTTATATTTCCTAAAAAATATTGGTTGATATCTTGATTTTTTTTAAAAAAATCATCTTTGCAATTGTATTTTTAAATATAATATTTAACTTATTCAAAATATCCTTATTAATTATTTAATAAAATAAGAGTATAATTGAAAAAATATTGTGCTCCCTCCATACCAATTAAAAGACACTTTTGAAAAAAAATTAGTATCCTAAACTATAAAATATTTTAAAAAATTTAAAATTTAATTGAATTGTCTTATTTTTATAATGAAAGTATATAACAATAAACTAATATCCAATACTCCTCGGTCCTGAATATTAATAACTTTTTAAAATATAATTTGATTCACTTATAATTAGTTAATGAGATTTTTTTAAAAATTAAAATTTTATACTAACTTTAAAAAGTAAGAAAAAGATAAAAAATAATATTACATCATTAATTTATTTTTTATTTTATTTAAGAATTTATTTAAAATTTTATTTATTTTTATTTTTTTTATATTTTTATTATATTAATATTAATAAGGTTAATAAAATAATTTAAAAAGGGAGTTGGAGGCAGTATTTTATATCTAACAAAGTAGAAAGTATTTATTGAGGTTCAGACAGGGACTACACATTGACGCAGTTTGGCGGTCATTGTCACACCCTGGCTGTCAAGTGTCAACAACGTGCCATACTAAGATTCAATGCACGTTAATAAATTAAATAATATATAAATAAACCAGCCACAAAGAAAACAAAAAATATCGTGTCGCATGCATGTGGCTAAATCAAGAAAGGTCGATGCTATTTTTGGTACACGTCACTCCAAAATATTTTTTAAATTTTATTTATAAATTATTTTTATTAATTTTATCAATATCAATACAATAAAAATATAAAAATAAATTTAATAAAATTACAAACATAATTTTTAAAAAATAAATAAATTATATAATTTTATTTTTTTATTTTAAAGATAATTTAAATATTATTTAAAATAAATATTATTATTAATTAAATAATTTATAAAGTGAATTATTTTATTTTTTTAAAAGCTGACTGATAGAATAGATTGAAAGGGTGTTCGAGTTAAAACAAGACAATAATATTAATATTCACGTGGACAGCACGGGGATGCAGGTCTTCGCCTAATCTATGGCCACGGGTCGTCTGAAATGGATAAAGATGTAAGGTACTCATCCATTATTTATTAAACCCATTTCTCTAATATATTAAAAAATATTTAATTTAGTTTTATTTTTAAAACGCATCATTTAATTTTTGATGAGTCAAATATTTTTAGAAGTCATCAATAGATGAATATTTTTAATAATATTTTAATAAATATATTTTTAATTATAAAGGTATTGTTGAAAATTTGTTAAAATATTAAAAATAATTTATAAATATAACTAAATGAAGTAACTTTGTATAAAAAGATATATCATT
This sequence comes from Prosopis cineraria, assembly GCF_029017545.1. Taxonomy (NCBI): domain Eukaryota; kingdom Viridiplantae; phylum Streptophyta; class Magnoliopsida; order Fabales; family Fabaceae; genus Prosopis; species Prosopis cineraria. The sequence continues at coordinate 26,096,159 of NW_026555338.1, forward strand.
AATTATAAAAATATTGTTAAAAATTTATTAAAAATATTAAAAATGACTTATAAATATAACTAGAAAGAGTAACTTTGTATAAAAAGAGATATTATTAATTATTATAACTGAAAATTCAGGCCAGACTTCTCAGTTCTCAATGAGAAGTTCTCATGCTACTCATTTTTCCCGTATTTTATATTAGAGAAATTGCTATAAAAATTAGTAATAATTTTTTCAGGCTCCAGCTTAAAAACCCTACAAACAGAAAGTCCATTTAAAAAAAAAATTTAAATCCTTACCCTTTGTCTAAAAGAAACCCTTACGTTTTGAACTCAATGCTAATGTGGGAGATTAAAATATAAAAATTCAAAAGAAAAATGTTACCTTATGGTCACAGTTCATATCATTTTCATTGAAGAAGAAATCCAGAGTATGATGTTTCAAAAATCTGCTTTTCTACTACCAAATCTATTCATGGAGTCATATATTTAAAACTTGTTAGTTTAGATCAGAAATCAGAATAAAGCAAGTCACAACATTGTGCTGCTGGGTTATTAATTCTCTTTTGAATCATTTTGTTAGCTGATCTTTTGTGAAGACCAACCACTGTCACACACTCTTCCTCTTTTAGCTCTCCTCTTATTGCCATTAACTTTGTATTATTTGCCTTGTTTTGTTAATTTAAGTCAATCTTTTTCTCCAAACTTACTCAGCCTCAACCTTTGAATGTTCTTGTCCAAAAAAAAAAAAAATTCAAGAAGTCAAACCATAACCACTGAAGTGTTTCACTGTTGGGAGACCAATGATCAAATAATAAGATTTTTTGTTCATAAATAATCATGACTGATAATTAAACATTTAGTGATTTCTTATGACATATTGAGAACATTTATACGATTTTTTTATTATTTTACTTTATACGTGAAATTTTCTATTTTATATTTTGTATTTTGTTGAATATTTTGAAATGAAGTAAATTTTGTAAAGATTAAAAAAAAAAAGTACAAGCTTTAAGGCCAGGCTTTGAGTCCTAATAATTGATGCCAGCTTTGAGAAATGACATGTTTAAAGGAAACATGGCTTTGCCTTAACGGGTTTAGCTCGTAGGGGTTGAGCGAACCATTTCCTAGCTCTATTAATTATTTTTTAATTTCATCATTTCATGATTTTTTTAATAGAATAAAATGTTGCATGAGAGAAAGCATTTAAAGAGAGTGAATTAGAAATTTCTTTTTTTTTTCTAGATAATAACAATAATTCAACTACTCAATTTGATTACAATGAGGTAAGTAAAAATAATTTATAGGGAAAATATATGATCTCTTTAAAATTATTTTTATTTTATTATTTTGAAAATTGATATTTTGTATAACATATTTTGAGAATAAAAAATAATAAAAATAAGGTTTTTTTATTCTCCCTTATTTTCAAAAACAATAATCCCAAAATACTTAAAAGATATTTTTATTTATCTATTTTTTAAAAAAATATTTTTTTTCTAAAATACTTTTTTAAAACATATTACAGAACATATTTTTTAATTTTTTTATTCTAAAAAACAAAAATTATTCCCAAAAATCAGTTTCCGAACATGCCCATAACCATTAGTTCTTCGTATATTTTCATCGTATTTTATTTCTGATTTTTGTATTTTTTTCAGTCTTTTCAACCTTTATAATTTTAGAAATATCAAGTAATCTTTGTTTTACAGTCCTCATATTTTCTTTAGTGTTTTTAATCTCCATAAATATTGAAAATGCTGAAAAAATTATAGAAATTAAAAGCAAAACTCAATAAAATTAGAGAGACTAAAAATTATATTCTCCCTAATTTTTATATATAACTAAAGGAAATGTATATATATTTATTTTATAAATCTAAATATTTAATAAATAGTTTTTTTTTTTTTTGCTTATAATGACAAGTAAATTTCTAACCTTTTGCTTTTCTGAATGCAAGCTTTGCTCGGAAAAGCGTTTTGCCCAAAAGCATAATCTTTTAGTTTTACCCATTTGTTTTTAACTTGCTTCGGTTTGCATTCCCACTAAAGCTATTTGAACTGTTTGGTTCAAATAGGTATTCACTTTATCTAAAAATATAAAATAATTTTAATTAAATCTTATCTTTAATAAAATAATTATTTTTAAAAATTAACGTTACTTTTTATACACATCTTCATTTAATAAATTATTTCACTCTAAATGAATATAAAGTAATTTATTCATTAGATGCACTTTTAAGAAGGAAAAAAAAGAATAACTATGCCTTAAAATATTAAAAATATCTTATATTTTTTAACATCCAACTTTTTAAAACAATGAAATGGATATAAAATAAAAAGAAGAGTTAATCATTTGGCAGTATAATTTTGGTTTGTTTGTTCTGTTTTTAAATTTTAATTCAATATAATTTAATTCTTATAATTTTTTTCTTAGTTATAATTCTGTCATTCAATTTAAACTTAATACAATTTAGTCATATAGTTTTAACAGTTAAAATATTAGTCTCTAAACTTTAAGAAATTTGAGATAGGAATATGAGTAATTTCAACCATATAAGTTAGGGAGAAAATTGATTGAGTTGGTTTCAACTCATTTTTGGGTCAAATCGTGTGAGTAGGTATGTTAAATGAATCAACCCATCAATTTATTTAACTTGTTTCCTTTTTTGAACTTTTTTAAATTCATTGTACCTATATAACTCATGTCAATATTTCATCAACTTTAAAATTTTTTTTTTTGGCCAAAGAAACTTTAGAATTCATATAATAACATAGTTATCTATATTAATAGAAAAATCAACATAAATCATTACAAAAATATAATTATCCACCATAGTTTACGATCACCTCATAGATTTTTTAAAATATAGGTTATGCGGTCAATCCCTAACTTATAAATGAGAAATACTTCAGTAAATTGAGTGTATCAAGTCATCTATAGTCTGTTCAATTAAAATGCTTCAAATAATTTAAATAAAATTTTGAGTAATATTTTTAATTAATTTATTTTTTATAACATAATAACCATTTAATTTTTTATTTTTTCTCTCTCTATTATCATTAATATCTGAATAAACTTGTATTTAATGCTATCCATATGTCATATGTTTATTGAACAGATCACAAACGATGTAGTGCACCCGGCCTACTTAAGTATTTATTCTCGCTAACAATGATTAATTTGGTTTAAAGCTTGAATAGTTAAGTTAAAAAAACTCATTTTTTATTTGAGTGAGTTTTTGGAACTCAGCTCATGACAAATTATTCAGGCTAATTTATATAATCTATACATTTTCTCAACTTAACAAAAACTTTAGTCATTATACTTTTATTTTTTTAAATATAAAAATTAATATTTTAAGTGATTAAAATTATAAAACTGAAATATGTTAAGATAAAATTTAGGGGCTAAGTTTTAACTGAATCAAAAGTATAAAAATTCAATTTCATTAATTTGCAATTAACTAAGAATGGCATAATTAATTCACTCGAGGAATGGCTGTTCATGTGACAAAAAAAATGTTTTAAAAATGGTTGGAACCTTTATTGGGTAGGTCAATTAGGTCCTAAATCCTAATCACTAGGCTAATTGGCAATGCTCCTTTTAAGGAGCATGCATGTGTCTCGTGGAAATAAAAAAAAATTAGGACCTAATATAAACATTACTTTTTCAATATAATTTCAATATAAACATTGCCAGTATAAAACATGTGTCTCGTGGAGATTTGTTGAGGAAAAATTTCAATATAATTTGATATTGTATGATGATTAATGTAACTACTTTACTTTTTCTAATCATATATTTCTCTCAGCTTTCTTTTCCTCTAAAGGTGAAAAAAAAAAAATAATGACAAATAAATTTTAAAATGTTTAATTAATTTAAATTAAATTCAAGCGTTAAATTTTAAAAATTTATAAATTTTAATTTTAATTTTATATTTTATTGTAATAAATTATAACTATTTTTAAAATTTTAACATAATTAAAAATAAATTTTTATTAAAAATTTAAATATAAATTATAATTTTTTTATAAGAAAATTATAAAATTAAGAGCTACACTTATAATTTTTAAAACTTAACACTTGTGAATTAATTAATCCTTTAATATGACCCAATTTTTTTTTTATCCTTTAAAACTCACCATGATTCCCTTGAAAAAGGAATTCTTTTCCAATCTCTCTTCTAGTCATTTCATTCTTTTTTTTTTTCCATGAATAAAGAAAGAAAAAATACAAACAGCTCTCACAAAAAATGATTCGTACAAAAAAATTTCATAAAATTTATAAAATATTTAAAATTTAAATCATATATATGGATAACTTAATTAAGTATCCATTTAAATTTTAGTTGGGTATAATAAATTATAAAAATAATTAATTAAATAATAAATTTTAATCATAATTAATTATATTATAATGTAATTTGTTTGAATACTATTTTTTTAAATTAATTTTAACAAAATTAAAAATATTTGGATAATTTATTTAAAATTAATTTTAACTATATAAATTACCATAAAGACATTGCTTTTTGAAATTAAATTATTAATAAATTTGTATATAATATTATTAAAATTGTTACCTTTATTTAAGAAGTAAAATATATTATTTAAATTACATATTTAATTAATTAAAAAATTAAATTACATTGATATTAACTTTTAAATTTACATAAAAAAGTAACTCAATATATCTTAGTTATTTAAATAAATTTAACAAAAGATAAAGATTTAATTTTTAAATACCCAACATTAATTTTACAATAATCAATGAAGATGATAATATACAAATTGATACCTAATGACATCATGGATATGAGTCATATCTGACGAAGATATTAAACATCGCATTAAAATTTGACAACATAAAAAAATATAGCAATGTAACAAATGAAGCAAAATCTCTATCTAGATCTTTGCAATAATCTTTATAATGATCCTCAATTTTAAATTAAATTAAATTAATTTTCCTCCACCTATTAATATTTTATTAAATTAATTTTATAGTAACTGTTAAGTGAAAAGTGGTGGTTGACAAGAACTTATGTTAGTAATTTTTTTAAGAATTTAAAGTTTAAATTTTATTAAGAAAAAAAGAGAAGAGAAGAAAATTTAATTTTATTTTTTTAAATTTTATGCCTTTTTTATAATTTTTGGTTTTTTTTTATAATTTTTCTCAATGCCTTGTAATTTTGAACGCAGACACTTCCAGCTTTGGCAAAAATCAATTTTTTTTGGATAAAATTGATTTTTTGAAAAAAAATTGGTGTTTGGATAATTGACACCAAAATCAATTTTTCAGCAAAAAAATAAATTAGCTTTCCAAACACGCTGTAAAAGCATTATAATTAAAACATTGAATATTTACAATTTAATTTACAAGTTATCATTTTTTACAAATTATAAATACTCGTTATTTAATTATAAAATATATTTAATTAAGTTATAAATACATAAGATTTAAATTTATGAATATTTTATAAATTTTATAAAATTTACTAATAATATTTTTTTGGTAATTTTTATAACAAAAAAAGGCAAGTTAAGATGCTTGAGTGTGGAAGCATGAGTAAAAGTTAACTTCTTGATCAACGGAGTTAACAGTATAAGGAGGAGGAATCCGACACGCTATTAAAATAAAATAAAAAATCAAATCCTTGAGACTAATTAAAAATCAAATTCTTGAGACAAATTAACCCCAGAAAGAAAAATCTCCCTCCTATCCAAGTTGTAAGACATTTAAATAATTTAAATAAAACTTAATATTGAAAATATAATTATTTTTATATATTATTAAATTATAAGATATTTTTAGATAAAAACTATGTATATTAATAACTTCAATAAATATATTTTATAATTTTACTTTCCAAAAAAAATTAAAGGTATTCTTTAAATACTCTATTTTATGAAAGAGTATTAAAAAAGAAAATAATAAATAGAAAACATAACATTGGAAAAAATATTTTTAAAAAAAAATATTTTTATCAAAGTATTTTATACTACCTTCATTCCAAGCTATAAAATAATTTTAGAGATATTTTGTTATTCTAAAATATAAGACAATGTGACAAAAAAAGAAGATTTTATTAATAATATTTTTTAATATATCCTTCAAATTAATTGAGAATTGAAAACGAGTGTAACACACTCCCTTTGAATTATAATATAAATCAGTATTAATTAATTTATATTTTTCAAAAATCTTGATTTTTAAAAACATTTTACATTTTTCCAATCATACCGTAAAGCATAGCAAATACTCATCACATTGACTAATGCAAGACATAATCATTGATACTCACTAAAATAAGTGTATAATTAAAAAAAAGATATATCACCATCCAAGTATTATACTCCCTTTTTTAAAAATATAAAATATTTAATTGAATCTCATCTTAATAAAATAGTTATCTATTTTTAAATTAATCTTATCTTTTTATATCTACCCCTATTAAACATCCTATGATGAATATAAAGTCATTATCAATAAATTTATTTTTGAAAAAAAACCAATAATTACAACTCAAAAAATTAATATATTTTGAATCAAATAATACTTTTAAAAATGATTTATATTATAAAAAGGAGAGAATAATGCTTAAGTGTGTATGAATATTTTTAAAATTTTATAGTTTTTTTAAAATAAATTTGTAAACCGTGGTACTAACTTTTATTTGTTGATATAATGTTATTTTAAATTATTTTATAATTTAAGATTGAAGGAATATTTTGAGACGCTGAATAAAAAAAAATCATTAAATCTAGAGGGAGAGGAGTGATTAATTTAAAGGGTTCAATCTTTTCTTAAAAGTAGTTAAGCATGCAGGCGATGCATCCCCACGCTTTTGTCGTTTCTGTCACCCCCTCTCCCCATGGCATTCACGAGGACGGTCAAAGATCTCCCAAAAAAAAAAAAAGTCACTGGAAAATAAATTACAGGGAGAATCTTAAATAAAGGCCAAGGCTGTGATATATAATACTAGTTAGTCTTAAAAAATTTTAAAATTTTAGTTCAAATAAAAATAAAAATAATTTTAATTGTAAAAAACCTCTTCCCTTATTATATAAAATTATTAGTTATTAATTTTTTTAATTAGATTTTTATTTTTTAATTTATAAAAAAGACTTATTCTCTTATTTGAAAAAGGATTTTTTAAAAAAAAATTAAATTAAAATTTTGCAGAGATTTCAAAAATCTCACACAAAAATTAATTCATTTTATACCTACCGAAATCCCAAAATCTCACATAGCAATTATTTTTCAACTTATTTATTTATAACAAAAATCTTTTTAAAAAGAATTTAAATAAATCAATTAAGTACTATGATTAATGTGTCTCTAATAGCCTGTTGCCATATACAACATACCAATCGATGACATACTTGTAAAAATTTTAAAAATCTCACATGGTAAAAGCAGAAGGTGGAGGAGGAGGAAAGCTATGTCTTAAAAAAAAAAAAACACGGACATGAAATGAAAAGAGTGGGACGAATTAGATTTATTTAGGATATATAAAGGGAAAAAAATTAAAAAAATTATTCAATATTCTATATTACTGTATGAAGGAGTAAAGTATAGGAGTATATCGTTTATATGATGACTTTAAGTTATCTAGCCACTGAATACTTAATCGTTCACGATTTAATTGAAGGTATTGTCTAGATTTAATTTTCTGTTTTGAAGCTCCTCTCATTCAGAAACTCAAACCCCCAAGACTTAATTGAAATTAGAATGCCGTGCTTATTAGGTTTCACCATCAACACTCTTGTTGCTAGCAGTTACTACTACTAGTACGACTCCATCATTAATTCAGTCTCACTCATTTTTATTCATTATTAAGACGCTTAATTTGATGCATGCATGGATAATTTCTCCTTCTATTTCTATACATAAAATATTTTTAATCAAATTTCATATATCAATAAAAATTTGTTACTTAGTTGAAATAACATAAGATTATAATGATTTTTCAGTTTTACTCATAATAATGTCACAATTAATATTATGATGGTGATGAGTAAAATATATAATTAATATCTTCTCCATTTTTCAAGACAAGTAAAAAATTATCTAATCACTCAAAAATATCATGACATTCTTTATATTTTGAAATAAAATAAGCTTATAAAAAAATACTTGTACCCATAGGGATGGATGGAGTATTTAATTTTGTCTACTTCATATCAAATGACAATCAAATCCAATTTTATAAGATGCCATATTTTTTTCCCAGCATATATGATTTTTTCTGTCGATCACCTCATAACAATTAAATTTGTACAAATAAAATACGTACAAGGACAACAAGTCCAACTTGGATTATCTGTTTATCTTTAGGTCGGATGAATAATCTACAAAGCTCAAACTATATATAAAATGATAATGATGGGAAGAATCAAGAATGCAACCTACCCCATATAGTGACAAATTCATATCTCATGGTCCTAAAAACAAAAACCAACGAAGTCATCCTTTTGTATTAAATGTGTACGTCATGGAATAATTCCTTGGAAAAGATTACGCACTCATTTTTTATATCTAAAAATACTTTATTTTTAATTAAATTAGTACAAAATTCTCTCTCCCACACACTGACACGCACGCGCAGAGAGAGAGAGCGAGAGAGAGAGAGAGAGAGAGAGCATCACACGTTGTGTAGAGATAGAAAATGGTCACAGGATGTTGCTCCCTCATTACATTTAAGAGCTCGGGTTTATCACATATAAATACTTAGAATTTCTTATTATTCTAATGAGATCCCATTTTATAATTGGGCTTATATTTTGGATTTGAGCTACAAGGTGAATAACTTAACATTTCTCACTTACATTTGATAGACAAGATAATATCTCCATTTCTTTTCCTTCTTTTTATACAAGGTGTTTTGCCTTTATTGCATAAGCTTGACGGTTCTATTTCAATCATTTATATTAAAAATTCTATTATGAATTAACACAAGTAACCCTATAGGTAATTTATTCTTAGTTGAACTTGTGCCTTTAATGTCTTAGATTTACCAATGAATAATTTTTTTTATAATTAATTTAATCCCTCTTGAGTTAATATAAGACTTGGATAATTTTTCTTATATTTCTAGTATTCCCATTTATGAAATCAAAAAATTACTTTATAAGGGATATATTTCAAACACCAACATAGGGGGGGGGTGGGGGTGTTATTTTGATAAGAAACAACCACTTTCCTTACATGATACTTTTATATTGTATCTATTATACCTATAAGATATACATTAAAGTAGCAAATATTATGACATATCTCTATAATAATGTCAAAATCAAAGGGTGTCATTGAAATGATTTTTTTTTTCTAGGACTCACACATCAATGAAGTAAGGATCTATCCACTTGCTTCCCGGTCAATTATAGTTTTTTTAGCACATGTGATATGAAAAATATGTTATTGATTTTTTATCATAAGTTTTTCCTTTTACTTTCATTAAATGTTAGTGAGAGAAAATATAAATATATATATATATAAAAAAAAATTAAAAAATTATTGAATTTTTATATAGAGTTAATGAGTTTAAGATTTTTTTTTATTTTGGTATGTAAAACATATTAATTTTTTTTTTTGAGAAGTAAAAAGATTCTATGATAAGGTATTAATTTCAATAAGATCTTTTTTTAATACACAGAGCTAGGTGGATTTTTTAAGGGATAATTTCATCTAAAAACTTCAGATATGACATATTGTCAAATCAAATTGAATATAATATGAAATTTCATTGTGGGATGTTGGGCCCGAATTAAAATAAAATTGTAAGATAAAATGACTAAAATATCATTCTTTGAACATGTTGCAGTGACACAAGTAATACAAGGAAATAAACATGGTAAAATTTTTAATAAGTAATGTAGTTGATTTTACAAGTTTTGTTAGCAACTTACCAAGTAATAGATTTAAGGCTCATTTGTTTTAGTTTGTTTCATGAAAAAATCACTTATTTTTTTTAAAAATTATTTTATAAATTTTCATGATGTTTGTTTGAATTTATAAAAATAATCAAAATTTTAAAAAAATAAATATCCAAAAACAAATTTGGGCTTCTAAATTCATAAGGCCCACTCCTTATTGGGTTTCTCTTTTTATAACAACTCTTTCTCTCAACCCAATTAAAGCTATTGGGTCATGATTCTATAATCCTTTTATGTCTTGTTCGAATTTGACAAATTCATTCTTAACTTTTAATAAAGAAAGGTTAATTAAATTTGCTAAGTTTTATTCATGTGAATTTTCTTGCTCTGATTCAATCGTGCTTGATAATCAACTTGAGACTTACATCATTGATATGCGAAGTAATATTGAATTTGTATCATTACAAGAAATTGATAGCCTTGCACAAAAATTGATGGAAACAAGAAGATATATAGTTTATCCCTTAGTTTATATTCTTTTGAAGTTGACAATGATATTACCTGTTGTCATAGCAATGGTGTAAAGAGCCTTTTCTATTTTGAAATTTGTGAAAAATTAAATGCGGAATCGTATGGGAGATTTATCGATGAATAATTGTCTAATAACTTATATTAAAAAAATATTTTCCTTAGTATTGATAATGAGATGAATAGATAATAGCTCAACAATTTCAAAACATGAAGTCACGCGAGGTACAATTATAAGGTATGTATATGCTTTTTTTTAAATTATGAAATTATTTTTAAATTATTAATTTTAAAATGTTATACCTCTTGACCTAGGGTTTTGGCATCACCACTGCATTAGGGCATAATTAAGAGGCTGTTTGGATATATTTTTAGAATCAATTTTAGGTTTAAAATTATAGTTTTAAAAAATTTTATCCAAACACCATAATCTTTTTAAGTCCCATTTGATTTTTGAAACTCCATTTGAGATGAATTAAAATTTGTTTTATTTCAAATTTTGACCATCATTGATTTTGAATAGTAAAATTATTCACTCAAAATTAATTCTGAAAAAAATATTCAAATATTCTTAATTTTATCAAAATTGTTGTAAAATATAGTTAATATAAAAAGTAGAGAAGAACAAGATAATATAAGAAATGAAGAGAAAACAATAAAAAATAATTCTTATTCATCAGTGTACATATACTTTGAACATGACCTTTATTTGTAGGTCTCCAACCATTTAAGTTTTACCTTAATGTTACAAAAATATAATGAGGTCTATAATGGTGTATGTAACATTTGAAGGTTACAAGTTATTAAGATTAGAAATTTCTTTCATGCCATTTATGAGGACATTAAGGATAAAAAAATTCTAAAGGCTATGAATAATGAACATTTATAACATAATATTTATAATAAAATTAATTTTTAAAAATTTATTTAAATATTATCACGTTCTAATGATTAATTTTTTTCATATTCAATTTTTTTAAATTTAAATTCAAACACACCTTAAGCAACCATCGGTCCACGTGGAAGATATGCCACACCCACCAATGTTGATTTTCACGTATTCCAAGTACCATTCCCACAAGAGGGAATGACACGTACGTCGAAGAACACAAATGTCTCCTGCCGACCAAGAAGGTCAAAAATTGTTCATCTCGAAGTCAATATTTTAGCGTGCTATGCAGATCCTGTCTCTAGTTCACAAGGTAACCTGGTCCTACATGTACGTAGTCCTATTTCGATCAATTTTCAGCAGGCATTTTTTTTAAAAAAAAACTTATAAAATCAGTGAAACTAAGGGCTATCGTTTGTTTAAAATTAAAAGAAAAAACGATTTTAGTTAAGTTTATACTAGTGGGAAGAGAAAAAAGTATACCTAAACCAGTCCAGAAAGTGATTAAAAAAATATTTTTATTCAATTATTAACACCTTTTTAGACTGGTTGTTTGAGAAACTGGTCTAAAATGTAATTTTAAAAAATTAATTTTTAAAAAGGCTAAAGAATATTTTTAATTTTTTAACTTTATATAAAATTTTTATTTAATCTCTTAATTTTATAAACTATCTTTTTAATCTTTTAATTTCAATATTATTAGTTTTAAATAATTATTTTTGTGTGTCAATCATTGTTATTTTTAAAAAATTAAACTTAATATGTTAATATTTAAAAATATTTTATTAATATTTAAAAATTTAATGCAAAAATTTGTTGAGATGAAATTGACAATATTAAAATTAAATGATTAAAAAAATACTTTATGAAATTATAAAATTAAAATAAAACCTTGTACGAAGTTAACAAATTAAATGTATATTTTAATCTTTTAGATAAAAATTAAATATATATTTTAACTTTTCTAAATGGGATGTCACTTAATCCGTTAATTGGTTTAGATATATTCAAAAAAAGTCTTTAAAGAATACATAAAACGTTTCAAACTGGTTACGATGACAACTGGATTAAAAGTGAATAATAAATGGAATTTATAATTTTTTTTAAAAAAATTCTTCAAGACAGGTTATAAAAAAAAAACAGTCTAAAAAGTATTTTTAAGATCCGTTATTTTTTTAATGGACATGAAAAGTCTCAATGAGAGACTATTTAATCACAGGTGTTAAATGTATATAATATTTAAATTGTTAATATTTAAATTAATAATTTTAAATTTATAATTTATTTAAAATTAATAAATGAGTGATTTTATTTAAATATTATTTTAAATTTTAATAATTTTAATATTATAAATATTTAATATCTATATTAAATACATTCATCTAAATTCAAATTCCAACGTAACTCTCTCGTGCTCCGAACAAACTGTGTCTAATAATGAATAACCTTAAAGGTGCAGCGATTACATCAAAACTGATGAGAAAGAGAGAGCCGAAAAGAAGAGACGTAAAGTGTGACAGCTGGAGTTTGATTACCACCAGAACGTGTGGAGGAGTTTTTACTTAAAATATCTAAGAGTATTATTATTTTATCACTTTAAAATCTGTTAAAGAAAAAAAAACAATCACAATTTTAAATAAAAAGTAAAATAAAGAGTAAAAAAAGGAAGAAACACACCTGATTCTATGATTGGTTTTCTTTTTATCTTTTTAATAGAAGTGCAAAACTCCCATGAACAAATAAAAGGATTTGTGGACTTCACGATAAGAAATATCAAATAAGTTATCAATCAAGCCACATTTCTTTAGAAATGGCTGAGAGAGAAGAAAAGATGAAATAACAAAGTGGTTGTGAAATAGGTGGTAAGTCAGGCAAAACTTAATGGACTAATTCTGAATAAATCTAAAAAATTTTAAGATTGGACTTGGAATTTTAAAAAATTTTATTTACTCCGAGTTTATTTGGACCATCCAAATAAGCTTGAAGAAATTCAGGCCAAGGGCGAACTAGAATGGGTTTAGTCTGAATACCCAAACTCCTTTTTTGATTATTAATAAAAGGACATAACAATTGAAAATATTAATTTTTTAAAATAAAAATTGAAATTGCATACAAATATTTAATAATTTGGGTATTCAGCTAACCCGAATAAGTCTAAAAGCTCAAGAGGTTAGCAACTAGCTTGGCTAGTTATGTGAGTTTTTTTATATGATAAGACATTTTAAGCCTAATCTAAATATGTCAATCCAAATTGAGCTTGGCCCGCCAAAATCATCAACTCTAATATAAGATATAAGCAAGTAGCAAATTCTTGATGAAAATATATAATTAACATTAATGCTTGATGAAAAAAATAATGACCTGTTATATAAGATATAAATTGACATTTTTTGAGACTTATGGTGATCGTCTTAATGGCCTAGTGTCACACAGAGCCTTGATTACCCTGTGCAAGTAAGTAACAAATTATAAAATAAAATCAGACTAGAATTTAATTTGCATGGCATGAAATATTTTGAAATACTTAATTGTTTTCTAAAAAAATGTGAGATGACAACAACGATTAAATATAACCGCAATTTTAATGGCAAGGGAATCGATATTCAAAATATAAAATTTTAGAGTCTTGATTTTAATTAAACATTTAAAGTTCAGGGTGATGACACGCAACCCTCTCAAAATTTAAAGAAAATTTATATATTTTAATGATTTAATCTACATGTAATTTTCGATGTGATGAAGTCATTTAAGACCAACGTCCAAAACATATTATTGACAAATTATTCTCTGTTCATAACGTTTTAATCAATAAATAATATACATCTTATGTAAATCGCGTTGATCGTCACGGTCCAACACTAGAAATCTAGAGCTAGCTAGGTTGTAGCATGGGGATAGTAAACACTCATTCAACCAGTTTTATTTCTAAGTTATTTTAATATATTTTATGTTTATTTATAAGTCATTTTTTAATATATTTTGATGGCAAAATAGTTATTGATCCCTATACTTTTAGTGTTACTTTTAGTCTTTTAAGTTTCATCTGTCTGCAATTTTAATCTTTATATTTTTTTAAAATATATTTATTAGGACTTAATAGTGGTTACTGCGTACTTTCATTATTTTTTATGATAACTTATTAAACTTATAATGAGTTGTATAAAAATGGGTAGACAGAGGGGGAAAAACAAGCACACTATTAAATTAAAATCCTTAACCACACACTAACAAAGGATTGGATTTAGTAAAAGTAGTTAGTCCCTCATAATGTTATGTTATGAATCAGAGTTTGAATTTTCATTAATAGAGAGGTGCTTACATTTAGCTCCCAATCATGCCTTAAATATGATTGCCTCCAAGTTTCTTATGCATGCAATGGACAAAGCTTCATAAAGAATAAGAAACAACAACTATATAAGACAGGCAGAAAGATTAGTAATTATTTCACTCATAAATTTAAATGTTTAACTCATCATAATTTACCAATTTTTTTGGCCAAAATCATAATTTACCAATTAAGCAACAAAATTAATGAATTTATATACATATAATGGGCAAATTTAAACTCTGTTGATGACAATAAGATTGATGTAGATAGATTAAATTTTAAGGAACTTGGAGCAATGAAAAAAATGATAGGGACTAACATTAAAATATGTTACAAGTATTGGAATTAAGCGTCGTATTTTTATATTATTTTAATAATGTACTTTCTTTTATTAATATTCAATGAGGGGTTAAAAAGAAAAAAAATTAGGATAAAAATTAATCACAAACTTTATAAATAGGGTAAAACAAATTATTTTACTTAGATACACTCCCTCTGCTAAAAAAATAAAAAATATTTTTTGATAGGTTAGAAGTTAAAATTTTTTTAGTGTTTCAAAGTATAATTAGTGTACTTTTTCTAAAAGTATCCATAATAAATAAATAAAATTATATTTATTTTAAAATAAAATATCTATTAAATAAGGATAAATATAAAAATATAGTATTAATTTAAAAATAATTAATTATTTTATTAATAAGTGATATTCAATTAAAAATATTTTATATTTTTAAATATAAGAATAATTTGGTTTGGGATGGTGTACCTTAAATTAATGATTTGACAGGTGGGGGTTTTTTGAGTTGGCTGCTTCTTCATCTTGTTTTTTTTTTTTTAATTTAAAGAGACAGATACTAATTGCTTAAGGTTACAGGCAGATTTGAACTAGTGATCTCCCACTTAGAAAAAAACTTACATAGGTCACAACTAGATATTTGGGGGTTTTTTTTTTTTTGCCTTTCACTCTTGGGTTATTTGGTGTTATGTATATTTTGTCCCTAAACAAAATCTATATATCTTTTTATTACAATCACTTATTTTTATAAAAAAAAAATTATCATGTAGAGATCACTTCTAAAGAAACAATATTCAAACATAAATTACATAACAACACCAATCTTGCCCAAATTCATATTTAGTCAAACAATACAAATTTATTCTTAAAAGGAGTGGCGGAACCACTTGCACTTGAGGGGCATATGCACCCTCTCAACTTGAAGAAAATTACAAATGAGTAGTAGATATTTTATTATTTTATCTTCTATAATCACAAAATTTTGAACCCTTTAAAAACTAGGTGCTTTTTTGGTAAATATTTTAACTTAAGTTCAATTATAAATTCACTAAGTCCAAAACTCCAACATGATTTTTAGAAAAAAGTATACTTATTTATTTATTTTTTTTAAAATTTCTAGTTAATTATTATATATTTTTATATATAAATAATATAATAAATTAGTGACTTATATGAAAGAAAATATTTTTAGTAACATTTGACAATAAGTATAAAATATATTTTTTAAAAAATGTTAAATAATTTTTTTTGAATTATTATTTTTAAAATTAATCTGCACCTCTTGACACGGGTCCTACCTCTGCCACTGCTCAATAGGAACCCCCCCAAAAAAAAGTAGCTTATGCCAAAATGGAGTTTGGATAAGTAAATAGAGTTTGGGAAAAGATAGGGTGCTGGGATAATTTTTTTTCTTTTTTACAAAACCACGATTTGGAGTTCTATATAATTGATTATTGGTGAGTATCCAAACAGAGTCTTAGAAGTTGTCAGAGAAATTAATTCTTGAGAACGTGGAATTAATATATGCCATGCATATATCTCATTCATAAAGTTGTGGAGGTCAATAAGTATATATATCATTCGTAAATTTGCACGATCACGAAGGGGCATCATTGTTATTGAAACGTAGAGATGCATCACACACAGCTACTCACAGGTTACAAAACACAACACACAACACAAACATGACATGACACATCTTATGTTGCTAAAAGCATGTGGTTACTACATCAAGAATCCTGATCTAGTGCCATATGTATAAGTTGGTTCATGTTGAGGCAGAAGTCAACGTTATAGGGTTCTTCAGCTAGCCATTGGTCCACCGGGAAGATGGTTTCCTCAGTAGACATGCTACACCCACTCATGGTGATTTTCACGTAATAATGGCCCGTGCCGGCGAACAAGTCAAGGTTGTTCTTCTCGAAGTAGTCGTGATCCGGTCTCGTTATGCCCCAATCTTTGAGGTTGTCGACGGTAATTAAAGCCGTTGTCGAAACCCTCGTCTAACGTCAGGCTGATTTTGGGGTCTGTTCCTGCACCTTCGTTAGATCCTGTCTTTTACTTTCACAGGGTACATGCACTCGTCCTGCATGCATGCATGCATGCAATCCCATTTCGATCGATATTCAGAAGACATAAGAAAAGATTACAATATCAGTGAAACTAAGGGCTTGTTTGTTTAAAAATAAAGAAAATAGCAATTTTAGTTTATAAGTTTAAAATTTGGATCGAGTTGTTGGGGGAACATGAAGCTAATCATAAAGGTTTTGTCTAAAAAAGATTTAGCTTTTCAACACATTTTGTATGTGTTTAGCTTAAATTCTCAACAACTCTCTCGTGCTCCGAACAAACTGCCTCGAATAATGAATCAAGACAATGGAGAAAAACTTACAGATGTAGCGATTACAGCGAAGCTAATGAGAGAGGGTAGAAAAAGAAGAGAAGACATACAACTCTGAGAGTAAGAGCCACTTGTTCAGTTTGTGATGCTACTGATCAACGAGAGAGCAATGAGGAGTACTAATTGTCTTTATATAAAGCAGGGCATAATGTGTGAAAACTTGATTTTAACTTACTTTCAATATTTATGTATTTTTTAAATTGATTTTTTTTTATTGTTTACAAGTGCACTTCTATTGAAGGCAATTATATTCAAGATATGATCAGGTATTAAATACAAACACTTATCCTAATATGAATTTAAATATTAGTTAATCACATTGTGAGAAACTAGTCTATTCCATTAGATTCAATTCTCGTTAGTCTTTCTAAATTAATTTTTAAATAACTTATTATAATTCATAGAGTGTATGAAAAAATAAATAAAGGAATACAAAAATGAAGTTTATAAAGGAGTAACAAATTATAAAATAAAATAAGTTATTGACTAGATCTTCATTTGCATGGCATGAAATATTCTAAAATGCAGGACAAAAATATGATAGAATGGTTTTAATATGCACATAAGGATAGTAAATTTTAAAACAAAACAAGTAGTTGTTTATATGCATGACGTAATAAATTTTAAATTAAAATATGTTGTTTAAATTGTAATTCATGCGTGGATCACACTGCTTAGGATGTGTGGGATTTGAGTTGGAAAAATTGATTTAACACACCCGAATTCATTTATCACCAACGCCCAAAACATGTTATTGTTATCAAACACGTTATTCTCTATTTATAACGTTTTAATCAATTAATAATTATACAAGTGATTTTAAAATTAGACCGTGAATAATTATATCAGTGATTTTAAAATCAGACCGAACTGAACGATTTGATTGGTCCAATCGTGGACCAATCTGGATTTTGGTTCAGTCAATATATAAAAATTGTTTTGGAGGTTGAGCCAAGTTGGGCCATTTCGGATCGGCGGTCAGATTGAGAATCAAAATGAAGTTGGAAACTGGATTCAGTTTTCAATAACCAGACTATTAAAAAAACTTTTTTTATTTTTTATTAATTTTTTAGGAAATGGCCAATTTTTTTAATCACTTGATGTTATGTTATATCATATGGCTTGTTAAGTCATGATAAACTTAAAACATTTAATTTTTTTAAGTTAAGTAACAATTTCATATTTATTTGTTATATTTAGATTATTATATACATATATAGTTTTTTTAATTTAATTATTATATCACCGGTTTGACCATTGGTCTAACCTGATTGAACTATGCGAATCATGAACTGTTGATCTTTTTAGTTCAATATCCGGTCTGGTTCTGAAAATATTGAGGAGTTGGATGTTAAAAAATATAAGACATTTTTAGTCTTTTGAGATATAATCATTGTCTTTTTTTCAAAAGTGCCCCTATTGATAGTGATTTTATATTTACTATAGGGTGTTTTAATAGGGATAAATATGAAAGGATAAGATTAGTTTGAAAGTAGATAATTACTTTATTGAGGAGTGAGATTCAATTAAAAATAACTTATATTTTTTAATGGAGGGAGTACATTTATGTAAAACGTGTTGATAGTCATGGTCCAATACTAGAACTAGCTAGCTAGGTTGTAATCTTGTAGCATGTGGGTTCCACTTGGGTTAAATTGCAATTAAATTTTTGAAGAGAATGATACAAAAAACCCTAATCTCCTTAAATAAAAACAACTGACATAGAGAAATAAACAACTGAGGTGGGAAAATTTACAACTCTTATTAATAGCATACACCGCTATAAGTATAAATAAGTGAAACTAGGTGCGTGAACAACTCGTGTAGGAAAAATAAACAATTAATGTATGAAAAATGAACAATTGATATAGAAAAAATTTACAACTCTCATTAACAGCATAATATCACTATAAATATAAATAAGTGAAGTTAGGTGCATATGAATAATTTACGTAAAAAAAAATGAACAACTGATATAACATTACTGTAGTATAACATAGTAGGGAAAATTTATAACTTTTATCAATAGTATAACATTATAATGAACATAAACAAGTGAAGCTAAGTAGATAAACAACTCTGTAGGAAAAATGAACAAGTATTGTATGAAAAATAAACAACTGAGATATATGGGATTTGGGTATTTGTGTCATTTCTCTCAAAAATTTAATTTCAATTTAACTCAGGTGACACTCACAAAGACTGAATTGATGTTTCAGATAGGGAGTTTGACTGTCAATAAGTTTGGTTAAGGAGGTTGCAGTGAAATTTTCCCTAGTAAGTAGTCACAGACACATTTTCATACCTCTTCATAGACACATGTCTTGACTTGTTCTTGGTAAAATAATGAAAAGTTTGGAAAATTGAGGTCCAAACTTACAAATCCTTGGAGTTTAGTATTTTGGAAAGGGAAAATATCGATCAAAGACAGCTGGAAGAAATTTATATCAGTGAAAGATTATTTATTATCAAAATTCAAATAAATATGTGTTGATTCAGGTTAGTCTTTTATCAATAATTGTTTATTCAAGTTTTAACAATAACTTATTCTAAATTAACAAAAGACCATTCAAACTTTTTTTCATTCAGATTTTGACAACAATCAATCCTTGATTGATATAAATTTCTTTGAGCATCCTTCATTGCTATTTTCCCTTTTGAAAATTAGTTGGGATTTAATATAAATTAATTGATCCCTTAGGACCAATATATCATTCTCCCAATTAGATATAGAGCCAAAATTTAAAAAAAAGATGAGTTTACTATAAGGCCTCCAATAAAATTACAAATTTAATTTACAAAAATTGAAAAAAATGGTAAGAACACACCAATACAATTTTTTTAATTTTATTCTATGCAAAATAAAAAATAACTTGTTACTATATTTTAGAGCTTATTCGTTTGAGCTTTTCTTTAAAATCTATTTTGTAAATTACTTTTGAAGAAAAAATATTTAAATATAAATCACATAAAAAAATCAAATTTTCCCAAATTCATATTTGCAAAATCAATTCTACCTTAACCAGTTTTGGCTATCTGAAAACAAACACCCCCGACTTTACAAGGTTAGATTAAGTTCTTGTACAACTCTGTTCTTTTCAAAGAGCATTATTTTGCTGATTTGGGTTTTTTTTTTTGGGGGCGAGGGGTTTGGGGGAGAGCATTATTGTACTATTCCAGTCTTATTTATAAGTTGTTCTTCAGATGTTGGAACAAAAAGATAGAACCTTTCAGCTTGAACAAACATTTGCACAAGATGACACAATGTCTTTCTTTAATTAACAAGAATATAATAAAAAAAATTGAGATATTTTTAACAAATAAAACTACATGAACATTTTTCTTAGAACACATGAAAAATATTTCAAGCACTTTATAAATAAAAACAGGAGGAAGTAATCATTTTCTAGAGAGCTTGCCAATGCCAATAGTCTTCTCTTGAGGCGTTGATGATTTTTCCCCCACATCAAAGAAGGATGAAGCATTGGACCAAGCACTACCTGTCTACCTATCAACTTATCTAGCTATCTCTCTGCTTATCTAACAACCTATCCACGTTACTTGAAGAAGAAAAACAAAAAGAAAAGGCCCCCTAATCCACTGGACAAAGAACAATCAAGACACAACACAAGGCAAGAGACATCCATAGCCACTCAAGCTTCATGATCATCTCTTATTCATCATCATTTTCAAGAGTTTACATACATACATACATACATACATGTGTGTGTGTGTGTGTGTATATATATATATAACAACAACTCATCCACACAAAGCTTGATCAGAAGATACACTCTAGTAACATTCATTTCATCTTCTTTCACTCAGTCTTTGGTGGTCTGATTCAGCCGTACTGGGTGTCATCCATCACTTCAGGTTTCAGCAGCAACATGTTTCATGTGATATCATTGTAATGGGGTTGTCTTTTTCTCAGCCAGGAATGGTTTGAACATCATCAGCACTCCAACTGCTGCTACTAGGTTCAGCACAAAAAATACCATGTGAGGACCTGCAGTTGAATGTCCCGCAGCTAGTGAGCTTTCAGCTAGGACATAGTATTGAATTTGGAGTTAATCCTGTTGTGGTAAGAATGAATTGCAGGTCTTCGGAGCAAGTACCTTACAACTATGATCCCCTAATATTTGATAATATTAATTCTAAGGTCCCCACAAAAATACATGCGTACATGTGTTGCCCTCACAACGATGATGGGGGCACTGCTGCCCCAATGACGGTGGTGGACTATGAAGGTGGGTGAGCTTTGGTGATGAGTGAAGAGGGAAGATGAAGATGAAGAAGGGTACAAGTGTCTTTTGATATTAACATAATGCTCATTACATAGGTCTACTGATGTAGTCCCAATTACAAGAGATATAAGATAATCCCAAAGCCATCACGTAATGGTCTTTACCTGAGGAAGTCATGTTGATGAGATCTATCTAATTCTAAATATACATGAAATTCCTCCATTTTTTAAATTCTATTTGGGCCAAGGATCGAAGATTTATTGGGTTCTCAAATAATATATAGTCATTGGCTACACACACACACAAAAAGGAGTTCATTTGATTTTGATAGAACATTTTAGGATTCAAAATTTCTTCGTTGATAGAATGGAAAGAATTAGGGGAAGAGGGATCCATGAGCAATGAATGGGAAGATGGAAAAGTTGGAAGAAGAAAGAATTTTTTGGTTCGACGCATAGAATCTTATGTACAGAAGTTAAAGTTATTACACTAAAAATTACTCTAAAAGTCTAGTCTAAGTGTCCCATTTTAGTCCAACCAAATGCCATGAATGAGAGGAAGTATTAGGATTACAGGTAATCTTGATGCAGAGAATTGAACCAAATGGGCCATCATGGTCAATCACTATCTTTGCTGCTTTCCTAGCAGTATATGAAACAAAATTCAGCACAAACGGATTAGCTAAGCTTCATACCTGGGAGGAAAGAAGCATTTAACCGCTTTTCTGACCATGTTAATCTGCATTGAACAAGATCAAAATTAGTGAACAGAAGGTAAGTTTCTAAACATAGTTGTAAGAAAAGGAAAAAAAATCGATGTGTTCATTTGAGGTAGTGTGTTTAAGATTACAAGAAAAACCCAGTAATGGAATTTCATACGAGTAGTTTTCATCAATGAAAATGCATAATACTTAAACTAAGGCTCATGGACATAATAAATATATCGGCTTCAGAAACACATGAAATCCAAATGCAAAGGCTTACGAGGCTAAACTCATCTTTACATTCTCAGATGATAAATGAAAACCTCTAACCAATCCACACTAACAATTTTTTGTTTTTTTTTTGTTTTTGCACCATGATATTTTCATTGATAAATAAAAAGGCTGAGTTAGATCAATTGTTTCAGAACCAACGCAATGCACATAGAACTCGGCAGATGCCTACAGAAATGGATCAAAAATCACGGATTGGAATCAATCTGATGCGAGTCTTTGTGGACAATTTTTCACTAGATTTGAAGTGACATGTAAGATGCTAAACAAAAAAATGAAAAGTAAACTCACACTGCACCACCTCCAGCTGGGCCAATTGCTTTGAAAATTGACATACCAGTCATAGCAATACCATTGGCTGCTCCCCTTTGGTGTTGTTCCTGTTTTCCCAAATGAAGCTTGCCGTATTAGCCTAACTCAATCATGATAATCCCACAACTTCAAAAGAAAAATGAATAACAACAATAAATAATGAACTAAACAAAAACAAAAATTACCACTGCTCTGTTTTGCAGAAGGAATAAACCAGTAACAATTGTTGCCTGGCAAAGAAAAAGTTACAATCAGGAAAGTTCATAATGTATGTAGGATTTTGTGAAGAAGATAGCGTTCTGCTTTTGTCATTCTCATATTTTATGGGCTTAAATTACACCATTACCCCCTCTAGTTTCTTTATTGTTACCATTTAGTCCTCAATTTCAATTAGATCAGTCTTCGTGCCATCAAAATGTTTTTTTCTGAAAAAACAAGTGATGCACTTACAGATTGCATTTACTTTTGCTAAGTGATTTTACAGACTGAAAATACCTATAAAAATCTTGTATGCCAACCAATAGCCATTTACTTTACCTTAATCCATAATATTATCATTGTCATTGGTAAAATCATGGAACAGAGAACTTACAGAGAGACAAAACATAAGCACAGAAGCAATAGTTATCAATATGTCCATTGTGAAGCCTGATAACAACGCTATGAAAGGGTGACTTTGCAAGATAGGTATGGATAAAACCTGCACACAGCGCCCAAAAACAACAGTTCAGTTTAATAAACAGCAGAAAATGAAAATGCTGAATCATTGTAATTGTTGCATGAATGAGAAAGCTAACCGCTGAAATGTGAGAAAGTCTCACAGGTCCACAAACTTTCTCCAAAAATGGATAAATGAAGATTTGGTAGAGCAACAGACTAAAACCTAACCAGTTGAGTAAAGGTCAGAACTAACCAGCATAATCTTGAAGTGATAGTTATGTCAATACAGTGGAAACATGTACACATTATATCTTTATGATGCATATCCGTTCCGTCTTGAACTAACTGAAATTTTCAACTATAGTGCTTACCTATTTTTCTTGTATGAATATCAAGGAAGTCTGAATAAATGTACACATTTAAGAAGTTCAGCCCCAAAAAAACAAAAGTTATCAAGCAATTCGATTTCAGAAGTTTATGGGAATATGGTAACTGCTGTGAAACTAAAAACAACTAAGCAAATAAAACAAGCTATTAAATTGAACGTATGACAAAAGTTTGAGAAGTGTCTTGAGAACTAGGCAAGCCAATCTACATAAATTTTAGGAAGAATGACATAGAGGTCCCAAGAGGATCAATTAATTCAAATTAGGTTTCAAAGTGCCAAATTTCAAAAATTTACAAATTCATCTCTCAATTTTGCAACTTCATTGTGATGAATTCGCAACTTATGTTCCAAATTCCAAATTTTAACAGAAAAAACAATTTTTTTTTTCAACCATGTTAAAATTTAGAAAAACAAGTGGCAAATTCTTCACAACGAAGTTGCAAAATTGAGAGATGAATTTGCAAATTCTTGAAGTTTGGCACTTAGGATGTCATTTGAATTAATTGATCCTCTTGGGACCTATCTGTTATTCTCCCTAAATTTTAATGTAAAGTTATAAAGCAGTTAATAAACCACAGTTCAGAATATGGTTCCAGATAAATGAACTCAGATCCTCTGAACAAAAGGGATAGATCATAGGTGGAGTTCCTTTAGATGTTTGTTGTTATTTCTCCAATAAAAGCATGACATGTTAACATCTTTCATAATTTGGCACCACATGATTGATGCTTTTAAAAGTTACTACATAATTTATGCTTTTTTACAAGAAGTCAAATACACCAGACACTTTACTGAAGATTTCTCAACTAAAAAAAAGAGAGAAAAAATTTAAGGAAATCGTTGGATTTATGTATCTGCCCTTGATGGGAATCAAGTAATTATATTGGATTAATGAGTAATAATTTAGTATATTCCGGTTTAATGAGGTTTGACCGGAATCAAGAATTAATTTCCACTTTGGAAAGTTTTGTCTCTGCATTAATAAGTATTCCATTGCAATTATTCTTTTCATTATGAGACAGATTTATGACAATTGGATTTCTCGTTCTGTTACAGCCTTCCACCTTATAAATAGAGGTGGTTGGCTGAAGGAGAAACCATCCCAAAACAAATACCTTTTCTCGTATTTACTCTTCTCTCTCCCTCTCTTTCTCTCTTGAGGTGCATCTGCTATGCATCTTAAAAAGGGCTCTAGTAGTCCAATCTCTGCTTGGGTAATTGGGTTGAGTGCTTTGCACTTATCCGGGTTTTGTATATTTTTTGGATATTTATTTATTTGTTTATAACCTTCAGAAATCTTCTGCAAGTCTCTCAAGAATCCTTCCTAATTCTGGCAATTAACATAATGGAAATTTACTCAGCAAGATTGGTTTACAAATTAAAATATGTGCCTAAGGTGAAGAGTTAGTGCATATGACCTCATGTAAATGCAGTTAAGTTATGCATAATATTTGGGGAAGACAAGTTAGGTTGGAAACACAATTTATAATTAATACTATCTAGAAATTCATATCCATCAAGGATGTACCTGATATTGAAAGAACATTACCAACATCATCGGTTGTGAAGTTCAAACCCCCCAACTTTATAGGACTGACAGCCCACAATGAGAAAACCTGCAGAAAGTAAAATAGTTCTAACCTATACCCTATAAGGTGAAACACAAAAACATTCATTTTGCTCCATAAAAGATGACTTCGTTATGAACTTTTGATGCTATATGAATTTTTTGTATCATTATAGTACAAGAGAAAATTTCTTTCAACTCCATAGAATATCGTGCATAATATCAAGTTATTATCTCCGGAAGAATTAAAACAATGGGAGTTTCGGCTTGATAATTCATAAAATCATTTCTTTGAGGATATGACAATTTTTTTCCCCACCATTCAGCGAGATATCACATCAAAATCAATAAATAAAGGTATGGATAACAAGATAGAAAGCAAGAAAGCCCCACCAATACAACAATTTTATGAAATGTATAAAAGTATTGTACTAAGAAGCAAACCTCTGTATAAGCAATATCATGCAGCGAGAAAACACAATAAACAATAATGGATGACATCAACGGCCACTTCAGGAGGAGGTTTTCATCTTTCTGAACTGTCTTTTCTGTGATTTCATTTTCTAAAGCTTCTGCATCCTCATTGAACTCATCACTAACATTGTGGTTGTGCAATGTTTCCTGCAGATTTTGAAAACAACAATTTTAATATCAGAAGTTAGCCTTTTTATCAGAAAGAAACAGTTTAAAATATAGCTTTATATAATTATCCCCCAAATATGGTATGTTTAAAATATTTTGAGAACTATTAAAAAATGAAGAATAGAAAGGGAAAAGTATATTCATAGATTTCTAGGCTATATAAAATATGAGGCTTTAAACTAAAAAAACAGAACCTAAAAGCTACAATAACTCCCTTAAGAAATACTCCCTCCTTCTTAATTTATAAGACATTTTTAAATAAAATTACATATATTAATAAAGCTAGTTAAATATACTTCACGACCTTTTTTTTTTTAAATATAAATTTCTAAAAGTACCCTTCATTTAACATAACCTTAATTGTGAAACATTAAATAAAGAGAGAGAATAATAAGAAGAGAAGGATAATATTGGAAAAGAATATCTGATAAAACCTTTTTTTTTTGTTGTCAAATTGCCTTATATTTTGACAACCCAATCACCTACAAAATTGTTGAGGGAGTATATTAGAACCCTGCCTTCATCCCAAGTCACAACCCAAAAATGGGTTTTTTTTTTTATAATAATAAATTAATAATAGTAGTAGTAATAGCAACAACAGCAGTCTCAAAACATCATGAGAACAAAACTATATAAAGAAGATTAATAAGGATTAGCTAGCTTGGGCTTGGGCTACCCTTTGTATTTAATATAATTTACCACTACAACCATTATTATTATTATTAATAGACACAAAATTCATGGTCATACATACCGGGAGCCAGATACAGGCCACTAATACGGCAAGTGCAAAGGCTGATATTATAAAGCAGGGCAAGAAGTATGGAAACCTGTAGGCCATTTGTGTTTGGACAAACAAATATCAGCATATCAACTAGGAAATGGAAATTTTAAAAAAATGGAATTCAAAATTATTATTAATACTTAAAAATAGCATAAGTATACTTAGCACTTACTTATCAAACAAGGAACCTTTTGGAAATATATGTGGATATTTCTCAACTGGCTGAAATACCAAAATTCCCAAATTATTAGAAGACCATGAGATAAGCATGCTCATGGGCTTGTTCCCACACACACACAACAACAACAACAACAAATTTTATTCTACTAAGTGAGATCGGCATTAGCTATATGGATTGCACGATGCCATTGTATTCTTTCAGCAACTAAGCCTTTGAAAATATGCTAAGTAAGAGGTCTTGTTAAACAATATTCATCTTTGAAAATATTAACCAAAATTCAGCTTGTTCCCACACACACGCCACATAAAATTTAAAATGGTGAATGAGAGGGCTTGCCCTCACCATGGAAACCTCCATCCACTTAAGTTTTAATAACGTAGAGACCAGCTACAAATAATGATAGAGAGCTAGGATTTTAGATAATGATCAATTTAAGTTGTAGATAAAGAGAACTAAATCCATTAGGAATTCAGCTTAGATGAATTTTCAACCACAAAAGAGTTAATCTTATTTGTCCATATGAAAAAGCCAAGCACATCCTTAGGTACCAGTTTGAAGCACAGGGCAAAGAATCAAGTACCTGAGCCAAATAGCCTCCTAGTGCTGGGCCAATGACTAAACCTATCCCCCAAGCTGCACTGACCTGAAACCAGATCAAATTATCAGAGTATCATCATGAAGAATATGTACTTGCAAGAATCAATAATAGACCACAGTAAACTATACTTACAGTGGAGAGCCCTAAAGCTTGGTGTTCTTCTCGAAATATTTCAGTAGCATAAGCCTAGTGAAAGAGGATGTTGATATATTAGTGGAGGTTAGAATCAAATCAAATAGAACAAGTAAATCTTGTAAAGAAATGTTGTTAGGCACGGAATCAGGTAGTATCATTTAGGATTAATTAGCTTTTTTTCCCCCCTGATTTCACTACTGTAATCTGGCAAGGTTTGATATATGCACCTCCCTTTCACCATAATGAAAAACACATGATTTAGAGTGCTCAAAGTCAAAAGAAAAAAAATAAACGTATTGACTGACTATCAACTACACAATTTCAAACTTCTGATAGAACCACGGATTTGTTCAACACAAAATTTAAAGACTGAATTGGAAATTTTAGACCTTGAAAAACACACTTTGTCACAATTTAGTCTCTGAAAACTTGAATATCTCATTCAAGTCTCACAAAAAAGTATTTCAACTTCAATGTCATCATGGCATCAAGCCCAACAACAAACAACTAACAAAAATGTGTGATTTGGCCAAATAGAGACGAAGTGTATCTTTGTATCTTTTAAAGACCAAATATCAATTCATTCAATTTTAAGTTTCTGCTATCTAATGCATCTACAAATGGTACCTTTATTGGTCCAAGTGAACCATTTGAGATTCCAAGGAGAAATCTTGTGCTAACAGCCATCCAAAGACTTGTGCTAAGGCCAAATAGTGTGTTAAACACAACACTGAAATCAAATAAGAATCAATGTCCAGATGCACAACATTATTGATGTATAGAAGTATAGAGGATGAGAGGGATTAAGTTAGGAGAGGAAGTGAGGAACTAACAAGATAAACTGATTTCAACTAGTCTAAAAATGTTTAACATACAATTAGTGGAGGGCTATTTGTAGGGAGTCCATGACAAGAAATAAAATAAAATAAATAAAGCAGACAAATATATGAAACATAGTTCCAAAATGCACTAAAAATCTTCAATCTCATTATGCCCAAAGTAAGTTTTATACAATTCCATTTCTTCTAGTATTTTCTTTCTATTCACTGTTATTGATTTATGGTAGATCTAAAAAGAAATCACCCAAATAAGTAATTTGAGTGCTTACACTGAAGCAATGCCTATAACTATAGCATATTTTCGACCATATCGATCAGCAAATATTCCCCATGGAATTGATGTCAAACATCTGCCAAACATGAATGAAGATCCTGCAACATATTTCATATGGAGTTAAGCATTTTGAGAGCTGAATAAGTTCCTCTTATAGACATCAATAGAATGAAAGGACTGAAAGGAACCTTACCCACATAACCAGCATAGGAACTTATATCTTCCTCCATTTTTGCAATACCAAAATCTCTTACCTGCAAGCAAATTTGTATCAATACAACAGTTCATCTTCTATTCTGCGTTAGTTATATGCTCTTACAAACTTAGCAATAAAAGCAATCATTAAACAACGATTTTATTTCTTGAGTTACCTCATAACAAACGAGAAAGCAGAAGGTAAAACAATTTAGACTGTTGCAAGCCTGAACTGAGATTGGTTGTCACTTGAGGAGACATGATTTTCCATATTTACTAGCAAACTGCATTTTAACTTATATATAATTGTCATTTTAAGTCAAAATCTACAATTTTGTTATTTATGTCAAAAGCTATCATTTTGTTCAATACAAAAAAGATTTAAAACATTAGAGACAATTCAAATGTATCCTCAATCCCTCCCCTCTGTAAGCCGGTCATGGCAATTTCAATAAATAAGCCAAAAGTTTAAGTTGAAATTAGAAGAATAGGAGAGAAAACTACAATAAAAGGTTTCTTATACTCTCTTAGTTCAGTATTATAAGGCACTCTTAACTGAATTGTAGTTATTTTTTTTTTTAAAATTACACACTCTTTCCATGCTTACCCTTATTTAATAGAGTCTCTTAATTAGAAAAAAATTAAGAGTATTTTTGAAAAGACCTTATTAATTGTACCTTTTTCTTTTTACCAACCTATCAACTGCACCTTGAAAGATTAAAATGTCTTATAATTTGAAAGATGATACTTTGAAAAAAAAAATACCTTATAATATTAAAAGGATAGAGTACATTCCAATGGATCACCCCCCCCCCAAAAAAAAAATCCTTAGACAATGGAACAAGTATTAAATGCAAAGTTTAAACAAGTACAACAGAGTAAGAAGGAACCAATATCTACGTAGAAAAAATTAAGAAAAGAGGCGGGACTGAACAGTTAATTGATACTCAAAATTCATCTATTCAAATACCCCAAATAATTAGGAAAACTGATTATATTAACTTGAATAGAATTAATGTAGGTGATTAATCAAACGAACTATTTATAAGTTTCTGTTCCCAGCTTGAAGCAAGCAGCCAATTTTGAAAATTGATGTGCTCGTTAAAAAAAGACTGAGAACTTCTATTTGCAGTCTTGTTTATATCAAAGGAAAATAAAACATAAAAAAAAGGCACATCTATTATATGCACTTTTGATTATATAAGGAGAAAAGGAAACATTAAAAAGAAATTAATAATCTAGATCATCCACAGACAAAAATTCACACATCATGGCCATTAAAGAATGTCATCAAGTGGGAAGAGACATGATACACTCACCATGAAATAAAGAAATGGGAAGAGACAGCATACAGGCAGAGCTGTACAAAGTCAAGAAAAACATATCAGATAATTTTTCTTTTTTTAAAAATAAGGAATAATTAACTGAAGAATCTGCAGGCACAAAATTTGATAATAAATACTCAATTAAATAGAATTTTTTTTTTTTGTTTTAGAGACCTTTTCACTTCAGGAACTAAAAAAGAAAAATAGAAAGAGAGAAAACAGAAGAACAGTAATGTTGTAAATTATGGGCTCTTCAACTGAGAGAAGAATTAGAAAAGCAGTAACAAATAGCTTGGAACTTGGAAGGATATCTTGAACTTAAAGAAACAAAACAATACGTTCCTATCCTATAAAAAAAAAAAGAAAAAGGAAAAACTTTCTATTTATTCCTTTATGAAGTCAATGAACCATTTTTCGTTTCTGCCAAACAGAACCGAAGAGGGGAGGCAAGTTAGTTCATTACACTGATGGTTGGATATGCTAGCATCAGCCAAGTAATCGATCAAAAGGGGAAAAAACAAAGTGCTCCAAAACAAGAAGCTGGTTAAAAGTTGATGCATTCGACTTTACAAGAATAAGTAACAAATTTTCAGAAACAATGATAACAAAAGCAGAAGACTTACTGGTGCACAGAGTAAGCATCCATACGCTGAGGATATGCTTCAGGGGTACGCCTTGGTGCAATTCCTTGGCTTGATCAACCTTACAGCCAGGGCAGTTCTCATAGTACGTATTTTTATCCAACAATGGCTGTCTAGAACCGTTCTTATTATCGTCCGCCATGTTTGTTTTCCCCGAGACTCCTTCCTAAACCGTTCTCTCTGTTTTTTTGTTAAGAAGAAACACAAAACCAAGAAAGAAAAACGGAGAAAGTTATCGAAGGTGAGTGCTTTTTGTTTCTTTTTGAAATTGCAGATGGAAAAAAGAAAAAACAGAACCTTTGAGCCAAACACTAAAAGCACAAACTCACGGATTTATGTGAAGAAGAATAGTGAGACGAGGTCTCATAAAAAGAAGCAGCAGCAGCAGCAGCAACTAGCGGTAATGTCATCAGTGTCGCCGCGTGAGAGCAAACGTAGTTTCAGGAAATAGAGAGAGAGAGCGAGAGTTAGGAGGACTGGGGCCCACCAAACCCCTCACGTCTATCGCATCCGCGGCGTTATGTTGGATATTTGGAGTTGCCTTCTTGTCGCCACCTCGTTGCCACAAAGATGACTAAGGTGACCTTTTTGTTTTGTTTTTGTTTTTTGTCTTTTTTTTTTGTCTTTGCTTTTAAATTAAATAGTGTTCACACGGGCTGGGTAAAAAATAGCAAAATAATGTTAAGCTAAAAATAATACTTAATAATTATTCAGAATATAAAATATTATTAGGTGAAAGTTAGTTTTAAACTAAATTTTCTAATGCTAGATATTAACATTTATAAAGTACATGTGGTTTTAAATTAAAAATTATGAATATTAGAATAATATTTTTTATTAATTAACTATTAAATAAAATAATTTATGATGCACATGATATTTTTGTGTAGATTTTTTAATTAAAATTATGATACAATTAAGTTTAAAGTAGTCTTCAAAATAACTTTAAAAAATATAAACTAAAAGTTAATCTTATATTAATTTGGAAAAAATAGAAAATGATTCCAATTAATTTAATGCCAAAATTAATTTTTTATCAATTCGCTTTACATTGAATTTTAATTATAAATAATTATTTAACTTATTCATTTAAAAAGAACTTGCTCTAAATAAAAACGGAATAAATACAAAGTTCAAAAGATCATAACTAGTCCCAAAAAAAATAATTTAAAAATCTTAAATCTTTACCAATTTGAAAAAATGCAACAATTGTTATATGTTTTATACTAATTTATTGCTTTGCATTTAACATTAACTTTATTTGTTTTGATACATCAGATATCTAGAACACTTAGAACAAATGTTGATTGAAAAAAAAAAAACAGTTAACAACTATAAAAAAAAATTAACATGCTCAATATATTTGAAAAAATACACTTGGAGAACATTCACATCTAAAAGACATTTGAAATCTTGGCATAGTGAAGTTATAAAACACATAACTTACAAATAAGTATGAAAAAAATTACAAACTATAATTAAAATTACAATATATAGTAAAACGAAATTTATATTAAAAAGGAATTATAAAACCTTTTGTATTTAATTTGGAATAAACTCATATATCAAATCTATAACCCAAATGCATGGGGAAAAAGTGAAAGAAGATAGTGAAAGGTACACAATATATCCAATGTGACATTAAGATTATGGGGACCTTCATCATAAATTTTGAGTACTTCTTCACCAATTGAATCTATGGCTGCAACCATTGGAACTTTCTAACTACCAAATCAACATAAGGATGTGCATATTAATTAACAGACATATTAAGAGCAAATATATTATACGATGAAATTAATCTCCCAACAAAGAACATTAGAATCAATTAATTAATTAATGTATATAAAATCACATACCACAATGAAAGAAACCAAATGCCATTCAAACTCAAATTAATTAATGGAGAGATATTAACTAATATAGATGAAAAAGTTTACATAAAATAAATTGTAATATTAACTAATAAGATTATAAATAATTAAGATTATTGAGGTCAACGTTTGTAAATCACAATACAATTTATTATTTTTATTATCCACAAGCTTATCTAATGATTGGATAGTTTATAAATTTTCTTTCTGACATAGAACATTTTAAAAATTAAAATTATGAGGTAAATATAAAATTTATATGGCGGCATCTTTCTATTAAATTGTGTGAGGGTATATGAATGTATTATACATTTTAATTTCATTAATGATTTATGGTTGTATATGATATGAATCTTGAAAACTTGATTTTCAACTAAAATATAAATATTTTCAAATCTTGCATAGTTGATATATTAAAATATCAAATATCATCATGATCAAAATACAAATTTAATGATTGAATCTCATCATCTTCAAATACATATTATATATAAATTAAAGTTTTAAAATTTAGTCAATTTGTTTCACATTTACAATTCAGATAAAAATAAAAAAAAATTAAATAAAGATCATTAAAACATTATTCAAATTAAGAAATTTGGATCACGCACCATGTAACACCCTTCAATTTAGAAACCGATTTTTCGCAAATTATTAATTCAACAAATTATTTTTTTTATTGAATCCTTATCATACCCTTATCATGGTAGAAAAATTTCTACCATGATACATCCAAGATAATATACCACAGGTCTTAAAATATCTCAAAAAGCAATTAGAACCATGAGGGACAGACAGGATCCTCATGGCATGATATTTAAATCAGGTCATGAATCAAGAGGGACAAACATAATCCTCTTGGTCATATAAATGCATTTAATAAAAGAATTAGAGTTTACATGTTGTCAAAATAAGGTATGTCCTAGGTTGGTATAAGATACATTGCATAATACAAAATAAGAGGCAACATAAAAGATGGTGTCTCATACACCAAAGTTACGCCTCTGGTGCTTTCTCGACTGGACTCTCTCCTGTAAAATATTAACCACGGGGAATAGACTTAAAAGTCTCAGTAACTAAAAATTAATATGTAATGATGCATGTGGATGTAACTAATCATACGATTGCTTAGTGGGCACACAAAAATATTTAATCGAACAATATTTTCAAACAAATCGAACAAGTATTTAATTGCATGACTGCACCTTATATCCTCCTTTCGTCATGCTCAGACGTCAAATCACCCGGTCAAAGTGAGTTGGACAAAGTGACACGTCACTCATTGGGTCCAATGAGGGCTTACCACGTGGTAATAATTAACCGAACAAAAATTTCTATTAACACTATAATATTAAAATACCCTGACAAGTCGTGCATCATTCAAATATCCAAATAGGAATATATCCGAACAATAATATCTCATCATGATAAACAAAAATAAATTTTTAACCCACTTGACAATGATTTCAAACAAGTATATAATAATATTTATTTTTAATAATTCATAATTTTTTCAAACACAAAACAACACATAACCATTCAAAGACACACTTATCACACACATTAATAATGATTACCTTGTGTCTTGAATAACAAGTTCCCCTTCACAACTCCTCTTTCACCACTATTTTTGTCAACACAATCTACATAGTTATTTCATAATACTATATATTAATTTTACATTAAATAAATAACTCTAATTTAAAGAGTTAGAAAGTCTTAGATCTATAATCCATATTAACACTAATTTAAGATTTATGCCTCATTTAACTTTTCAAATTCTTTTTAAAATTCTCGTACCCTAATAAACTATTTTAAGCCTCAAATCACTTTTAGTATCACAATTTCATCCTTCTATATTCTAAAAATTCGTCCAAAAATAAATTAAGAATTTTAGAATTATCCTAAAGCCTCAAATCACCTTTCTATAACCTCAAAAATACCTATTCATACTTAAATAAATATTGAATAATCAGAGGTTCATCCTTATCTCAGATCAACATAAATTCATCATATAGATCTAGAGTTTAACTCAAAAATTGCTTAAACATGAGTTTCAACATCAAAATAATATTCTATAATATTTATTATACCTCTAAGAACTTCAACCTATATTTTTAATCCATCATATACTCAGATTAACTATCCTATAGAAAAATCCTAATCAAAATATTGCTCTATTCATAAAAATAATCATATCATAGAAAGCTAATACTATTTAGAAAATACCTATAAAATATTTTATACTTAAATAATTTTTTAAATGCTAATCTAAATAGGAAAGTTGGAACATACCTGAAGAAAATGAAAATAATCCCCCCTTGTCAGAAAACGCCGAGCAACGTGAGAGAAAGAGAGAAAAAATCATATAAAAATAGGATTTGAGTCCCAAAATTATATTAAAAAAATTATAGGTTTGAATTTAATTATTCAAACCTTTGGACCATTACTTGCAATTTTTACAAATTGTATCTTGAGCCTTTAGT